>NW_026727084.1:0-42354 GCF_029784015.1 Lycium ferocissimum | reverse complement strand
ATATAAACGTTGCTGCTTGCTTGTAAAAAGGAAGAACTAGGTTGCTGCTAGTAGCTAATGAACTTATGTTTCTACCATTTCTAAAAATAGATGATGCACTTTCCTTCTCTTTATAAATTAAAAATGATTCAAGAAGTAATGCTACCTCCTTTTCTTTTTCTTGCACGTGGAAGGCCCTCCTTTCCGCACTAAATTATATGCCATCACTTGCTGCCCTTCCATGTGTCTAAGTGGGGGATATACACTTCATCATCCATCCATATAAAACATATCCATATACCTAATGAATACCAACTAATTAATTACTCTCCCACTTTATTCTAATATTTGACCAATTACCCACATAATAATTTTTTTATCTCAATCCACTTAAATAGTACTTATATACTCATTATTCTACTCATGTGATATAGTACAAGTTCATAACCTCATTTTCCACATATAAAATATTATTTCCTATCATCGTTGTCACACTTTACCGTCTTAAATCATTTCGGAACTTCATTCTTTTATACACCGAGCTCTTAATTTGCATGCTTGAATATGGCCAAATCCTTCAGGCTTGGGTAAATTTTCTCATGTTGGACAGTTCAATTTCCTAATCCTAAAATACGAGATATTATAGCTTGGACCGCATTTCATTCAATAAATGTCAAACCTCGACGAAACTTATTTTTTTCCATTCGTTTAACCTTTAACCTTCACGACACTTACTTATCACTTGTTAAACATAGCACAAATACTTATAACCTCAAAAATAATCTTGTCCTTGAACTTATGTCTATTAACTTATGAAAAATCCAATGTACAAAAGTACGGGATGTAACAAAAACTAACACGCAGGACTCAGCATTTGGAAACGAGCTAGAAGCTACCAAAGATGGAAGCAAAACCCAGATTCAAAACATGAGGAGCATACGTGCAACTTTTTCTTGGGCAACTGGTCAGAAATCGTGTACGAGAGTGAAGCTTTCTACACCAGGGATTGGAGATCACTTCAAGTATCAACACTAATAAATTTTTTCCAGAAATCGCCTTCGGTTCGGATTTTCAACCGCAAATAGCCAATGGGATTCTCACATAAAGGGATATTCCTTTTTGGGCTATCGAGTTGAATTGCAATTGGCCTAATTCCTAAAGCCATGGATATGTAGGCTACTCAAGTTTCGAGGATCAAAAGATATTCCTACAATTATCTTGAGACACCTCAAGATAGTTTAAAGAAAACTCTTTATTTCATAGTCCTCATATAGTCAGAACTATAAACGGCCTGAATTCTCATGTAGCCTAAGATATGTAGGAAGCCCGGAAACCGGGGTCCTGCCCTACTTTGGAAATTTTGCGCGAAAAGGGCTGTAATTTCTATTATTCGGTAAAAATTAGGTTTATCAAATTCGTAGCTCAAGGATGGCCTTGCCATCCTCTAACTCCGAAGGGGAAATTGTTGACATCTAATTTTCACCTCATAAGACGCGTATTTTAATTTTCAAAATTTTCGAGTCAAAGACGGAGCAAGGATGCACCCTCAAAAATTAAAATTTCAAAAATCCCGAGAAAATTCCAAAAATTGACATTTAGTTATTATTCTGTAAAAAAAAAATTGACAATTGCAAAACATTATGAGTTATTTACTTTCATAAATATAGTTCAAAAAGAAAATTCGTATCCCGCTCCGTTTACCCCGAAAAAATTATTAATTAAGACGACTATGAATTACGGCTCACTTTGACCGCATTTTTCACATTTTTAAATATTCTCCGGAACTATATCAATATTAGTCTTGTTTTGAAGCTAATATTTTAAATTTACGAGTTTTAGCTTTTAATTAGACTAAATAATTATTTTTATTTAGTTATATGTGTATTTATAATGCTTAGTCATTATTTGATTTAAATTGGGAGGAGGGTTAATTTAAACCTTTTAAAAAAATGCTTGGGGGGGGGGGGGGGGTTTATAAAAAATAAAGGGGTGGAAGTTTATTAAAATAAACATTCCACCCCCACTCTTTTATTTCCTTTGCCCGACCACCCCTTCCTCTCTCAGGCGATTTGATGACGATCTAGGGTTTCCTTCGTTGCGGCCAATCCATGGCAATTCAAGGCTAATTCTTGCTGGATAATTGAGGGTTTTTACCCTTTGTCTTGTTTTCTCATCATTCCCAGGTTATTTTTTCGTATATATTGCATTGAAAGGACTCGAATTTGCCTAGGATGTTGCTCGGGTCCTTTCACGTGCGTAGTATCCATGGGCGAGGCCTCGAGCCTTTAGCCAACTTGTGCATTGCGTACAAAATGTGAAGGACCTAGGGTATTTTCCTATAGGTCCCATTCAATATTCGAGTACTAGGTTATGGGGATTTTTATCTGTTTGGGTTCGATTGTACAGTTAAAATACGTTATATTTGTTTTATTTGATGACTAAGTGTACTATTCCATTATTTAGCTGATTTATTAAATTTTTATTTAGATTTTAGGGTACAGTTTATTGTATTATGTGATTTAGTGCTGATTTTTGATTGGATATAGTGCGAATTAGTACAAAATTGTTGGAAATTCATTTTGTTTTCTACTGAATTTGAATTTATTTTAGGATAAGGTCTCAAAATTGGGGGGAATTCGGAAAAAAACCTAGAACCTTCTATTTTGATCCTCACCCCTATTCTGTGCTATAAATAGAGGGGTTTGGTGACACTGGAGGGGGACCTCTTTTTTCTGAAAAAAAAATTAGGGAGGAAACTATAAAAATAAAAAATAAAAGTTCTGGATTCTCATTGCTATAATCCTATTTTAGATACCAAATATACCATATATATATATATATATATATATATATATATATATATATATATCATTACCACAATATATCAATACTATACATATATTATCCATAAATATACCACATTATATATCAAAGAATCAAGAAAAAGGTAGTTCTTTCAAGGATTAAGTGTTGGTATTGAAGTGTTGATCCAACCCCTCCTCTTTGATCTTTAGGTTGCCCTCCAAAAAGGTAAAAGCCTACTCCAGTTCACTTCATTCTTATTTTCTAGTTTGTTTTATGCATTAACTTGATTATATTTGTTTAATGACGTTCCAAGCTACTGTTTCTGGTAGATTCTGGTAGAACATAGTATGAATACTTGCTTAAGTGTGGTTTGTGTGGATACAAAGGTTTTTTTTTTTTTTTGGTTTGTTGTTTCATTGAGTTTATCATGTTATGATATTATAATATTAGCAATATGAGGTTCAAAGGGGTTCATCACTAACTGCTAGGTGTTAAGGTTGGTTTTGAATCTTTGTTTATTGTCTCAGTGGAAGTTTTGAGGTTGTCATGTTGTAGTGTTACTTTAATAAGATGTGAAAAGGTTGTTTAAGTGAATTAACTAATAAGTTTAAGATTCAAATAGGATTGAAATGAGATAGAAATGTCAGTCTTAAACCATAGTTGTTGTTTCACTGATCATTTCAGAGTTTCTGAAGCATTTTCTCTATTTTTCTATGTGTTTTGCTGAGTTCTTGTGGATTCTGTGTTCACTTTAGCCTCATACTCACTGTGTTAGGATCATTTTAAGTTGTTAATCTTATGTATGCATTGGTCTTGAATAAAAGATGAATATGTGATGCGTATGGTTTATTGTCAAGACTCTTTACAAAAGCTGTTTCAAAGGGTATAAATGGCCCCTTTTTCTTTGTTAATTATCAGGAGACCAGAGCCTAAATGATGCCTTAAAATGGTTTAAAATGACCACATGAGAAGAACAGGTCCTAAAAATGAACCTAAGTCTTGATTTCCTTCTTAAAAGAGTCTACTTGTATATATATATTTTTTTTAAACTGCCTGTGTGTTAGCTTTAAGTGATCTTCTGGAGACTGTCTGATTTTGAAAACTAATTTGAAATTTTGGAACATTAGGCTTGGCCTTTGTTTTCTGCATATGTGGATTTAAAAGAACCTAGAACTGGCTTAGTGAAATAATCTTTCTTTAAAATGATTTGAAAAAGTGTTTATGAGATCCTTAAATGTATTTTGAAAAATCTAAAATCTTGTATGTTGCCTTGAGGATCTTAAACTTGAATTTCTGGTTTCCTTTAGAAAACTGTGTGGTTATAAAAATTCAAAGATGAAGACTGGTGATTCCTAGATTTGTTTCTGCATTTTTTGAATATTGTCTTGCCCCTTCTTGGTCTTATTAAGTCTCCTTTGAAAGGTTGAGTTAGTTTTTGGAGTTAGATTATGGATTTTAAAGTTTGTTGGAGATTCTGGAAACTGCTAGTGGAGTATAAGGATTTTAAAAGGAACCTGAATATAAAGGATTATTTTGGAAGGTCTATGTCATCTGTTGTCTGTCTTATTGATTTCTGAGAGTTTAAGTGTCGGTTTGAACTTTGTGTATGTTGCTAATGCTTATTCTGTCAAGCTGATTATCAGAAGTTAGAAGTAAAAGGAGTTTTTTGAGGCTTAATTTCCTGTTTGAAAACTAAGTATGACAGGTCTAGATTAGTACTTTTGAAGCAGTTGTGTGTTATTTGTTGAATTGGTTTCTCCTTTAACTAGTCCATGTAAAAAATGCTCTATAATTAGTTAAAAACTTTGAGACTCAGGTGCCCGGATTTGAGTTTTTGGGGTCACAGTACTGGGAATTTCCATCACCTAGAGTTTAAGTGTACATAAGAGTGGAAGCTAAACCAAAAGTGTAAAAAGGACTAAATGTAGGGCCTGTTTTGTGTGGATCATTCCCCTGGTCATTCTATTTAATTTATCCTATGACTTGTGCACTTTATCCTCCCTTCCTTGCTTGTTTCTAGAGCTTGTGATCCCATTTTTGTGACCTTTTTGTTTGGTAATTAAAGACTAAAATGAACTGAACACTAGATTAACTTGTTGATTACTTTAAGAACACACTTCTGAACTAGTCTAACTCACTCACTTGGCTCATTGGTTCCTGATTTCTAAAATTGGGGACCAGTATATGGCCCATGCCTTGTCTTGACTATGCGTTTGGTTTAATTGGAAACTTTCCTCACCTTCCCTTGTCATTCCACTGTATTGCTGCTACTTGCCTTGGTCACTTTGAATTCCCACCTTGGTTTTTACTTATGTTGTTGCTGCATCTGTGTTACCTGGCCCTGTAAGCCTTGCTTTGTCTTACTCGTTGACTTGTAAACGGAAACCTTCCACACATTACTTCACTTGATTTACAAGTGATTATCTTCTGGGAATTGGTTAACGAATTGATGGTTTGGTCTTGCTTATGAGTTTTAAATCACTATCTTGTGTCATGTTGGTTTACCTTTTGGGGACTTGTGTATCCATATTGGTTTTGATCATCCTCTACTGGATTTCTGATTTGATGTGGTCATCTAAAGCTAAGAAAATAGAATCTAAAACAAGATTGAAACTGTGTAAAAAGACTAAGTGTGGTGCTTGTTATGTGATTCCCCACCCTTTGTTGTCCATATGAGAAATTTGAGATTGTCTCTAATGTTATGTTGCCTCTGTCTGCTTGATTGAAACTGAACTATGCATAATTTATTGCACCTAGGAATAATATCATGCTCCTTTTAGTTTCACTTTGGATTCCCTGAACTGCTAGTGCTTCTGTTTAAAATCTCCTTTTGGCTATAACTAGTTCTGATTACTATATATACCTACTTGATCTCTATTTTGCACCTTTGGCTCATTTGTGCGACTCTGGGAGTAAAACTGAGTTAAACTATCATTTGAAGATTTTACCAATGTCTCTATAAGACCTGGTGTTGTTAGAAACACTTTGTAACTTGCAATTGAATCTTTGTCTGAAAAACTCTGAACTTGAACTTGTTTTGACCTTAACCAATGAAACTGGAGAATCTGGAACCTACTGCTTATATCTTATGAGCATTTTAATCATCTGGTAGGTTAAGAAACTAGGTTGACATGGATTCCTACACTTATGATTGTTCTGTGATATCTTGTTTTGGTAATCAAAGATATGTATAAAAAAAATAAAAAAAGGAACTGGACATTAGATTAATCTAGGAATAGCTCTAAAAAGCACACTCTTGTCAACTTGATCCTCTACCTTACCTTGTTTGCTTGGATCTCTTGACTCTGGAAAATAGTTTGGTGTTTATACCCTTTCCTTGCTTATTTCTTTTGCTTAATTGGCACTCTTTTATCTCATCTCCTCTCTATGCTATTGTTTTTCCCCCTATCATTTGGACTCTTATCTTGTTTTATGCATATGAAACTGTTTGTTGTGAGATTTCTTGACAGTAGCTTTGCCTTGTTTGTTTTATAGGTCTGAAACCTTGTCTAGATCATTTGCCTTGTTTGTTTTATAGGTATGAAACCTTGTCTAGATCATTTTCCTTGTTTGTTTTATAGGTCTGAAACCTTGTCTAGATCATTGCCCATTTTAACATATTTGAGCTTATGTGCTAACCATTTAGACTTGGTTATACTTTGGACTTGACTCTTGACTTAGGATGAGAATTATAGGACATTTTGATCCTAGTTAGGCCTAAATTGAACTTGCTATGTGGCTGTTTGATATCACCTAGTTAATAAGGTTTGAATACTTAGTATATATTAGCGTATATGGAGGGTATGCTCTTTAAAGGGTTTTGCTTTCCATATGAGGCATATTAGGGGTATATCATGTAACTCACAATTCTAACACTTAGAAAATTTTGGGAAAAATGGAATAGCATACCAGTGGTATATCATGTATACCACTCCTTGACACTTAGAAAATTTTCAAGAAAAGAAGGATCTGGGCTTGTTATTTGGGCCTGTCACTTGTGTTACCATACTTGGCTTATCATTACTATTACTTTGGGCTTATTCCCTATTTGGGTCATTTTTGGTTATTTGCCGTCATGGATTGTTAAGTGGGTTAGGCCCAATAAATTGTAATTCATTTTTTGCCTTTTGTAATAATTATTGTAGTCTTAATTTTGTACTTAGTTGAATTCATGAATGCATACTAATATCATGTATACTCGCTTGTACCTTGTCCATCCAAACCTGTTGGGGCCCACTAACGTATCTAGATCGAGTCAACCTTTTCTGTTGGAGCAACATGGAGCATACGTTGGATTTAAGGCGAACCTGATTGCATAAATACTTTCCTTTTGGGCTTGGTTGGTCCAAATTCTCTATCTCCTTTAATTATGTACTTTATTTGCGCAATTATTATCTCAATTGGAGCCCTTATAAGGCTATCACATATTTTAAAGTCGTCAAAAAATGAATTTGCTACACAATTTAAGACTAATTTTGAGGCATTAATGCAAATTTGGGACTGATTTGGATAAAAGGACTAAAATTGCCAATTTTTGTGAAATTAAGGACTGATTTGAATATTTATGAAACCTGTGGACTTATGACATATGGACTGATTTGGACTAATGTTCAGAACTTGTGGGACTAATTGTGACTATTTAGACTTAGACTAAAAAATAAAACTTGGCCAAAACTTGACAAAAAATAGAATAAAATGGGCTATATATGTAGGATATGATTAATATATGGAGTTTAATAGTATGCCTAAAACTATTTTCTAAAAACTACTTTCTCTACTTAAAAAATATTTTTTTCAAAACTATTTTGGGTGGACTTACGTAGGGTTCTACTTGGGTTAAGAGCATTCGGGTATTAGCCTAAGTGTTGTAGTCCGACACCCCAAACGTCCAATTTTGGGCAAAATTTTACCACTTTCGTTTCTTGAAACATGATACATCTCGCATGAATGACCAAATTTTTGTTGTGGAAATATAAGCCGAAACAATTTTTCACTATAAATAATTCATATCTACAAAGGCATACTATTAGAACCCGTAGGTCAACCGTATTTTACGGATCTTTAATACTAGGGTAACACCTTCCCGGGGGATCAAGAACCCTTACCCATACTTTGATTAGATTAGGATTCTTTTAAAATTTAACTGTTTTGAATGAACCCTTTTCGAACTGGTTTTTCCTAATTTCCTAAAAATTAGGTGGCGACTCTAAAATAAAGTCTATTTAGAGCACCATCCACATAGAAGTATATTTTTTCATTTTGCCCGGTACGATTGATAACCGTACTTCCCCGAGACATTTTCCTTTTTAAATGAGGTAAGTGCAAATATGAATCGAAAAAAATACGACCCGCTACATCTATCCCAAAACTCCTAATGCCTAATGGACTCTCAACAGGCATCCGCTAGAGGCATCCAAAAGTACCTCTGTACCTTGCCACCGCCACATGTGTCGCTGTTGTTGTACTTGTTGATTTCTCCATATTATATGCGCTGTTATATCCCGTATTTTGTACATTGGGACCATCCGAGTTAACCATGATAAGTTAGGGACAAAACCATTCCGGGATACAAAATCGAGACTTTTGACCTTCGATTTTGTTTTGAGACATAAGTTGTTTATGAATTTGTTGGCATGGAACATTTAGGAAAATTTGGGACTAAAAGTGAAATAATGGAAAGTTGGCAATTCATGAAAATTGGCCATGTGGCTTGGAAATGGTCCCCACACATTTTGTGGCCAAATTTAATTGGTCCAACCCATGTGTGGGCCATGGGACACTTGTATTACTTATATAAGAGAGAAAAAGATGACTAATAAGTCATCTTCATACCATTCCACACTTAGAGAAAAATCAAGAACCTTGGATGAAAAATAAAGGGCCATTCGGCCAAGAGGGAAAAATTGGAGGTCCAAAAATTGATCATGGAAAATTATTTTCTTCTAGTTTCTCTACTAATTGGAACGTCCTAAACAACATGAAGTGGTTGTTAGAGCAAACAAATCCCTTGTTCATGCAATTCTCAACCCTAGCTAAGTTGAAGAACAAAGTGAAAAAGGGTAAGTTTTAATCCTCTTTTCATATGTTATGCATGGTTTGTGTATGTTGTGGAGTGTGGAAATGAATGAAATTCATGAAAGTGTGGTGTTGATGTTGTGGCCGTGTGTTGTGTTGTGGCCGTGTGTATGTGATGTTATGTAGAAGTGATGGATTAATTTTATTTAACATGTTTGATTGTTGTAGTGTGTTAAGATGAATGAAAATCATGAAGTTGGTAGGTTGGGTTGTTGGCCGAATATGGCCACCCTTGTGTGGTTAAGAATGAATTGATTCGGTTTAGTATTTTGGTTGTCGTCGTTATGGATTTTATGCTTAAAATGAGAGTTTAATGATTCAAGTGGATGTTGTAATTGTTGCGGCTGATTTGGAAGCTAATGTGATTTTAACATAGTTTCTTGAATTTATGAGAATGATGTTGTTAACATGCGGATTATTGGTGTAGTTCATGAATTTGGAAGAAAGAAATGTGTTGTTGATGTTCCTATGGAAATTGGAAGGTTTCGGATTTTGGGTATGTTGGTTGAGTCGTTTAAATGTTGTGCGAATCGTTTGAAGCATTTTTGAATTTTGTTTGAATAGTTTCGGATTAGTATTTGAACGTACAAGCCTTGATGTTGGCTTGATCATATGTGGTTAATTGAATATAAATGGAATGTCGTCGAATTATGTAGAAATGAGTTATTGACGTTAGAATGCATTCTAAATTGATTATTGATGTTGTGGGTATGGTTGTTAGTATTGTTGTTAAAGATTTGGCCGAGTTGAATTCTCGGGGTTGTTGCATTTATAGGGGAAATGCTGCCCAAATTTCTGTAGAATTAAGTGCTAGTTTGGAATTGAATGTCTAAATGCCTTTAGTTAATGTTGGTATTTAATGACGTATTGTAGATCTTGGAAAGTACGCGACGTAAGTTTGGATTAGCTTCGAGAGTGGACGAGGTATGTAAAGCTCAACCCTTCCTTCTTTTGGCATGCCTTAGTTACAAATAGGCTATGACACGAGCCTCGAAAAAATTCTATTCTCGCAATCCGAGCATGTCTATGATTCTTATTTGTTTCTTGGTAGTCGTATGTTTGATGTGATGAAATATTGGCCCTTATGTCTTTGGAATAATTGATTTCCAAATGTTGTATAAAAAGTTTTGTTTTTAAAGAGTTCCGTAACTACGAACGACCGTAACTTTCACAGAAAGGCTCGGATTGCCTCGATATGTTCGTAGGAGATTCTATGGCGTATGATGAGTATGTTTTCCATAGGCGGGCCCGGCTCGGGTCGACACCCGTCCGTGGGTCCCGCGACTTTCCTTTATGTAACTCCTGACTTTTGAAAGCACGGACTTTTGAAATAATTTGGTATGGCTATTATCCCGATTTCCAAGTATGGTCATTTTACTTATCTTTGAGTCTATGATAATGATTTTATACATATGGTTACTCACGACTCTCGCTCGTGCATGGTTGTTGTATCTTTCGCCGAGTCCGGGCCGGTTATGTTGTCGTGCGCACTATGTTATACTCCGGTGTTATCTTGTGTTATGGTTCACCGAGCCCCTCGCTAGGAGGGCGGGTTCCGCTTATATTGGTGTTATGTGTTATGTTATGATGCGTTATGATGTGTTATGATGTGTGATGGGGATATGGAGATTTGAAATCTTACCGGTGTGATCTTGTGTTATGGCGCCAACGACGGGAGGGCGACCATATTCTAAGAGCCCGTGCATGATTTATGTTTTTATGAGTAAGCATTTTGGATATTACGATATTACATTTACTTTCCGTACTTCGTTAGATTATGATCTTGCTTACTATATTTCATGCTTTGCGTACTCAGACATATTCGTAATGACCCCCTTTCTTCGTGGGCGCGTTTCATGCCGCGCGGCGGTATATATTTGGATGATCCACCGACTTAGGATTCCCGGTTCGAGTTGTCTTGGAGCGCTCCCTTGTTTCAAGCCTATACTTTGGTCCCGATTCTGTTATTGTACATATGCTTATGTTTATTCAGGGGTACGGCGGGGCCACATTCCGTCATATGATTTAGTTATGATTCTTAGAGGTCTGTAGACATATATGTGTGGGTATGGGAAGTCACTGTTCAGTCATGTCTGTGTGGTTTGTGTTTTGGACGTCCCCCGTATTCGATAGCCTTACCGGCTTATATGTGATATCATTTGCTTTGAAAGATTTGACTACGATGTGTATGTATGTGTTTGTGACAATGTTGGGGCGACGTATCACTATTACGTATGTATAAGATCCGATTATGCCGGCTATGGTCCGATGTCGACTTTTGCATATGTCCAATCGTTTGTCCGCCGATTATGGTTAGCGGTGTGCGTTTGGGTGCCCGGCTCGGGCACTAGTCACGGCTACGGGGTTGGTCGTGACAAAAGTGGTATCGGAGCGGTTCGTCCTCGGATTGTCTACGGACCGTGTCCCGGCGAGTCCTGTTTATGGTGTGAAGCCGGCCACACTTATAAACAGGAGGCTGCGGGGCATTTAGGAATCAGTGACCCTTTTTCTATCTTAGATCGTGCGATAGAGCCAAGTCATAGGAAATGAGATTCCTCGTACTAACTTTTGATTTCAGCGGAAGGACGACCTCGACAGAAGAAAGTGATTGACGATATTGGAGGCTACAAAGCACGCAGGTAAGCTAAGGTACGAAAGATATATGTCAGGTAAGGTATTGAGGTACGATTGAAATGTAAAGTTGAAAAAAAAAATTGGAAAGCGAACAGGAAAGTGTAACAGGTGCAGATTGAATTGAACATATGAGGTAAGTTCATCGTTTTCATACTATTGTTGATATTGGGAGCCCTGTGTGGCTGTGATATGATATGATATATATATATATATATATATATATATATATATATATATATATATATATATATATATATATATATATATATATATATATATATATATATATATGGTATTCCTTGTGTATATTAAGGTACCCCGCGTGCGGTTTTGAGATAGTAAGAAATACAGAGGAAACTCTGTGAAATTTTTCCAGAAATAAACAGAGAAATGAGATATGGGTTTGCGATATGCCTTGGAAAGGTTGTGTCAATAGTAAGGATAGAATTTGATTAAGTTGCAAGTACGGTGACCTTGATAAATAAGTTAACTACTGAATTGGTAGTAATAGTAATTAGGAGGTCGATATTGATATGATGAAAAGGAATTTGGAAAGGGCTTTCGATATTAAGAAATGACTTAGAAGAGGTTGGCGAATCTTGATAGAGTGTTATATTAAGGAACCAATTGAATTGATAAGCGGGGATTAATTATGACGAGTTCATTGTTAGAAAGAAATAATAGTATGATTAAGACAAGGACACGGAGGAAAAAAATTGCGACGGATATGAATGTATGGATAATACAAATCTGTGAGATATTAAGGTTAAGAAGTGTTATGCTATAAGATGAGTTACGAACGATATTATGTGAGTATAATAAGGAATGTTATGAAAATGAGAAAAGCCTAGCGAGGAAGCGACAAAGGATATGACGTGATCTTAAAGTATGAAGGCGAGCTAGTGAAAAAAAAAAAAAAAGAGGGAGAAAGAGATTAAAGGAAAAGCGGGTGAGATAAGAGTGCGGTAATAGATGATGACATGTGTAGCCGAGAACACGAGTAATATCGGTGATGGAACCGAGAAAGACAAACCGTAGCAAGATGAACAATGCGGATGAGTGAGTGCTAGGAAAAAAGAAAAATAACTTGGTATGATAAGAACAAATAGGGATGAACGAGAATATGATTTGGAAACGAGAAAGGGATTAGGTAGGAGAAATTTTTCAAAAATGTAGTGGTTTTATAAAGCTCCTCGTGCGCAGAAAAGGATGGACATAGACTGGGGAAATATGGTAAGGGAATCCTAAAGGGAGCACCTGAGATAGACATAATTAAATGAGTACGAATATGGAACGAAAAGGAAATACATAGTTGTGAATTTAAAGGTGCGATACGACGACATGGTGATAAGATAAGGCTATTAGTGAGACGAACTTGGTGTGTTTTCGAGTGAGTTAGAAGCCTATGTTGGGCACGCAAGAAGGGTAAAAAGGCATTAAGCATAAAGTGATACTTTCTTCGCGTGCACACGACTTCACCTCGAAAATAATGGGATCTTTAAGCGGCAAAGACATTAAGCTTGAGGAACGATGGTGCAACAAGATAATGTCGTCAAAAGAACGATGGTGTAGGTTAAGGCAAAGATACTATTCCAAGAGAATTTTGGATACTTATCATTGGAATATACGTGCCACCTAGGCGAGAATTTGGAATGCCTACAAGTATTAAAGAATTATTGATTGAAGTACGAGACCCTTTCTAATTCGGCAGCAGATGTGTTATGAGACCGTTCTGAAATCTGTTAAGCCTCCAATTTACTCCAGATTATGTGCTGAAGGTCATGCGACGAGGTTGACGCGATCATATTAACATCAGAGCATCGAATTTCATCAGAATCCCAAAGTTAAGCGTGCTGGAGTGGGAGCAATTTTAGGATGGGTGACCCCCGGGAAGTTTTCCAAAATCTTACAATTTAGACGTAAGAGGCAAGTAAGAAGCTAGGTTAATCTGAGGAAAAATTAGAGTTTACGGAGTGGGCAGAAACCTTAAGAGGTTGTGTAGCACGAGGCAGACTGAACCGGTGAAAAAGAAAGAAGATGCATTACAGCTTTAGAATCAGGGTAAGTTGAATGGCGTTTGGGAATATTTTGTAAGTAGGATAGTAGCAATTATGTATACGTATGTATATGACATTCCATATATGACTATATCAGCGGGTATGTACATCCCAGCAACCGACGTGGCGGCATATTGGAAGACAATAATCGGACGAGATAACGAGCTTAAGTGAAAAAAAATGGCACAGGTATTATAAAACAAGCTGATGATGTTTTCACTACCGGTTAAGCTCAGAAGGTTCTAATATAATGATATTCGAAAAATAAAGAAAGTGAGTAAATGGAAGGCAAGGTGACCCAAATGTCGGGAAAAAGCGAAAAGTAAGAAACATGAGAGAGTGAAGCCTCCAAGAGAAACGACGGCAAAACGCGGGACTATTTGGATAGGGATTTGAAGATAGGCATGTGAAAGGAATAAAATGTAGTATTATGGCACCAGAGAGGAATGTGTGGTACGAAAGGATAGTGACCATGACGCGATATGAGAAGTAAAGGAAAGAATGATTAGGCCGTACAACGATGCTAAGAGATTTCCTAACTCTCGAAAGATAAGTGCCGAGACGATGGATATCACTGTTGGTACATTAAGACCTCCTTAGTAAGGGGGGGGAGAACATATTAGGCTCGAAAAGGACTATGGCATCCTCATGCCCCGAAAGGCAAATTTATTAGCCTGGAGCTAGAGTTTGAAATGATCGCCAGTACAAGGAAATCGGAAACGCATATACTTGTATTATGAGAGAATCGTAAAAGAGTAAGAATTTTCGCAACCCTATGCGTTTGAGTTGTGTTATAAGATTTGAGGCATAAAGGTTAAAGGAATAGCTGTGGCAAGAACCCAAGAATTTAGTTTAAACTCGAATTATGAGTTGCCATAAGTGTAGCGGTACTGTGAAGGATAGCGAAGGATGCAGGACCATTTCGTATAGACATAACCATTATGTTCACCAACGACAAAGTGATGTGAGTAAACATTCGAATGTAAAAATGAATGGTGATAAGGATGTAAGGACTAATGACACTGACCATTGAACCGCCAGGAGTTAGTACAATAGCATATCCAAGACCATTTATCCAGTTAAAGGCTATGCGCAATTATATGGAGAGACTTCATAACATTCTCACATCTATGATCTCAGACATAAGAGCTCCGTTTACAGTTAACTCCTAGAGCTCACTCCAAAAGGGATGATGTCATAAGTGAGTCTCGATACAGTATGTCACCCCTAGTTTGACGGGCAGGTCGAGCGTACTATTTTCGCGCTAAGGGATATGTTGCGGGCCTGCATTATCGATTTTAGAGGCAGCTGAGACGATTATTTGCCGCTTGTGAGTTTGAATATAATAATACTTACCATTCTAGTACCCAAATCACCGTACGAGGCACGTGTGCGAGAGTGCGGTCACCCATTTGTTGGTTCGATATGGGCGAAACTAAGTTAATTGGATCAGATATGATTCAGCAAGTAGTTGACGAAGTAAAACTCATTCGGGAGCGGTTATTAGCGACTCGATTCGACAGAAGTCATATGCAGATATTCGACGTCGACACCTAGAGTTCCAGGTCGACGATTGGGTATCTTTGGAAGTGTCATCCCTGAAGGGTGTTACGAGATTCGGCAAGAGAGGCTCAGTCCGAGATATATTGGACTTTAACGGATTGTCCGTAAGATAGGCAAGGTTGCTTATGAATTAGATCTACGGTCGGATTTGGAAACAGCGCATTTGGTCTCCCACGTGTCAATGCTTCACAAATATGTAGGCGACCCCTTCAGAGTATTTTCCCCAGATGACATCCAGGTAACAGAGGAATTAGCCTACGAGGAACAACCTATATCTATACCGGGTCGTCAGATGAGAAGATTGCGTACTACAGACATAGCTTCTGTTAAAATATTGCGGCGGATCAATAACGGGGGAAAAGATGGAGAATACGTATTCCTACTTATATCCTATGTCTTCAGGAAATCCAAATTCTCGGATGAGTTATGTGGATTGATTAACGAACTGTATGTAACGGCTACGAAAAAGACCCCCCCGAAGTACTTATGAGACCCTGTAGGATCAGTTTAACATTCGAGGATGAATGTTCTAAAGGGGGGGAGGATGTTATATCCCGTATTTTGTACATTGGGACAATCCGAGTTAACCATGATAAGTTAGGGACAAAACCATTCCGGGATACAAAGTCGAGACTTTTGACCTTCGATTTTGTTTTGAGACATAAGTTGTTTATGAATTTGTTGGCATGGAACATTTAGGAAAATTTGGGACTAAAAGTGAAATAATGGAAAGTTGGCAATTCATGAAAATTGGCCATGTTGGCCATGTGGCTTGGAAATGGTCCCCACACATTTTGTGGCCAAATTTAATTGGTCCAACCCATGTGTGGGCCATGGGACACTTGTATTACTTATATAAGAGAGCAAAAGATGACTAATAAGTCATCTTCATACCATTCCACACTTAGAGAAAAATCAAGAACCTTGGATGAAAAATAAAGGGCCATTCGGCCAAGAGGGCTGAATTGGAGGTCCAAAAATTGATCATGGAAAATTATTTTCTTCTAGTTTCTCCACTAATTGGAAGGTCCTAAACAACATGAAGTGGTTGTTGGAGCAAACAAATCCCTTGTTCATGCAATTCTCAACCCTAGCTAAGTTGAAGAACAAAGTGGAAAAGGGTAAGTTTTAATCTTCTTTTCATATGTTATGGATGGTTTGTGCATGTTGTGGAGTGTGGAAATGAATGAAATTCATGAAAGTGTGTGTTGATGTTGTGGCCGTGTGTTGTGTTGTGGTGTGTATGTGATGTTATGTAAGTGATGGATTAATTTTATTTAGCATGTTTGTGTTGTTGTAGTGTGTTAAGATGAATGAAAATCATGAAGTTGGTAGGTTGGGGTGGTGGCCGAATATGGCCACCCTTGTGTGGTTAAGAATGAATTGATTCGGTTTAGTATTTTGGTTGTCGTTGTTATGGATTTTATGATTAAAATGAGAGTTTAATGATTCAAGTTGATGTTGTAATTGTTGCGGCTGATTTGGAAGCTAATGTGATTTTAACATAGTTTCTTGAATTTATGAGAATGATGTTGTTAACATGCGGATTATTGGTGTAGTTCATGAATTTGGAAGAAAGAAATGTGTTGTTGATGTTCCTTGTTGAAATTGGAAGGTTTCGGATTTTGGGTATGTTGGTTGAGTCGTTTAAATGTTGTGCGAATCGTTTGAAGCATTTTTGAATTTTGTTTGAATAGTTTCGGATTAGTATTTGAATGTATGAGCCTTGATGTTGGCTTGATCATATGTGGTTAATTGAATATAAATGGAATGTCGTCGAATTATGTAGAAATGAGTTATTGAGGTTAGAATGCATTCTGAATTGATTATTGATGTTGTGGGTATGGTTGTTGGTATTGTTGTTAAAGATTTGGCCGAGTTGAATTCTCGGGGTTGTTGCATTTACAGGGGAAATGCTGCCCAAATTTCTGTAGAATTAAGTGCTAGTTTGGAATTGAATGTCTAAATGCCTTTAGTTAATGTTGGTATTTAATGACGTATTGTAGATCTTGGAAAGTCTGCGACGTAAGTTTGGATTAGCTTCGAGAGTGGACGAGGTATGTAAAGCTCAACCCTTCCTTCTTTTGGCATGCCTTAGTTACAAATAGGCTATGACACGAGCCTCGAGAAAATTCTATTCTCGCAATCCGAGCATGTTTATGATTTTTATTTGTTTCTTGGAGTTCGTATGTTTGATGTGATGAAATATTGGCCCTTATGTCTTTGGAATATTTGATTTTCAAATGTTGTATAAAAAGTTTTGTTTTTAAAGAGTTCCGTAACTACGAACGACCGTAACTTTCACAGAAAGGCTCGGATTGCCTCGATATGTTCGTAGGAGATTCTATGGCGTATGATGAGTATGTTTTCCATAGGCGGGCCCGGCTCGGGTCGACACCCGTCCGTGGGTCCCGCGACTTTCCTTTATGTAATCTAATGACTTTTGAAATAATTTGGTATGACTATTATCCCGACCCCCAAGTATGGTCATTTTACTTATCTTTTGAGTCTATGATAATGATTTTATACATTTTATACTTATGATTATCTTTCGCGTATCTATGATTTCCAAAGTTCTATTTGATATGCTCGATATTGGTGTTATCTTGCATTCGGGGAAAACTTGATTTGACTATTTTTGATTTTAAATGATAATTCGTTTTAACTATTCATGATTTATGTTTTTGGAAAGTGATTTAAATATACATTAACTTTCACGACTTTGCGATCGTGATTATGATCTTGCTTACTATCTTTCATGCCGATCTCGGGCCGGTTGTATCGTGTGCACTATGTTATATTCCGGTGTTATGCGTGTGTTATGTACATCACCGATGATCCACCTCATAGAGGGCGGGTTCCGTTTATATTGGTGTTATCTTGTGTTATGTACGTATGATGTGTTATGATGTGTGATATGGGGTTCCGTCATTTGAAACCTTATGATGTTATGTTGTGTTATGGCGTGGGTATGGGTGGCGACCATATTCTAAGGACGTCCCATGCATGATTTATGTTTTATGAGATATCATTTTGGATATTTGACTACGATATTACATTTATTTTCCGTACAATGTTGGGGTGATTATGATCTTGTATTACTATATTTCATATGGTTGCATACTCGTTGCATATGTCCAATACGACCCCGATTATGGTTAGCGGGCGTTTGGGTTGCGTTTCACTAGTCACGGCCTACGGGGTTGGTCGTGACATATTTGGATGATCCACCGGCTTAGGATGCCTAAAAGTACTAGTGTTGTGCTTGGAGCGCTCCTTGTTTCGAGCCTATACTTTGGTCCCGTTCTTGTTCGAAACCTCGACTAATATGCAATATGTTTTTAGGGTGAGCTACTAGCGGACACTGCGCCTCGTTCTCTTCATATGATTTGGTTATGATTCTTTTCCAGAGGTATCTTATTCCATTACTTAGACATATAATTTGTGGGTAATGCAATTCATTTTAGAAGCTCTTGTACAAGTTAAGACTAGGTTTTGGGGTTGTAACTGTCACGACCCGACTACGGCCATTACGGGCACCCGGGGCTAACCATCGAGCACCGCTCATTCTATTACTCATCTTCTTTCATTCATATATCTTATGCTCATAATCATTGAAAGACTATTTCATTTGTTTGTGACAATGTTGGGCGATATCACTATATATATATATATATATAAATACAATGAGAAACTTGTGAGACCATACTACCCACATTGCGTATCTACGAGCCTCTCTTTGCAATGTCCAATACTGTTTGTACATTATGGTTAGGGTGCGGACCCCGTCATTCCCAAAACATACACATACATATATACCAAAAGAATAATCAATGGCACCTTATATAATGGAATTTTCTCGAATCGATTAATAGCTCCCCAGTACGGATCACCTCCGTAACTCCGTGGGCATGAGCTCGGATCGTCCAAAGAAAACGGACATCGTACGAACATTGTACCGAGTATGTAAGGCATAAACAATAATAATATATCAATGAAAAGAGGGGCATCAAATGGGGCAATTTATAAGCCGTCGTGAATCCCCGAAGAAATTCCTTTGTATAGTTTGCTTACTTTCAAAATCATCTTATATCATGTATGCATATATATATATATATATATATATATATATATATATATATATATATATATGATTCCCGACCATCTAGTTATGATAATCATTAGCATTAACTTTGCGTCCGTGAGCCTCCCGCGTCCGGGGACCAGAAACTAGATTGGACTATTGTCATTGGCCATGGTGTATGGCCCGCCTTAGCGGTTAATTTATATAGGCGCGGTGTAACATCATCATAGTATACTCATCATAATATGCTCATCATAATATACTCATCATAATGCATACACGGACGCTCAAAGACACTATGCTTTATCGGGGTGACATAAGTTTTCCGAACCCCCGATTCCATTATGGAGCATTCATATAACATGTGATTCACCTTGAAGGAATTGATGTGATATAAGGTGAGTGTATACAATGAACAACATCAATAGATTATAGACGACGTCATTAGCTTCATAGGATCACCATATCATTGACTCTAAAATCTTTAGACTTAAGCTTTTCATCATCGTTATCGTACTCATAGTATATCTCTTATCTCATATGGCTATTCATGAACAAGGACTCTTAGTTTCTTGAAGATAGGAGATTCATGAAGAAGGAGAAAATTCATTCCATAAGATTCATTCCTTAGAAAGAAAGGACTAGCCTCACATACCTTTGTCATTTAACTAATCTATCGCTTGCTTGTTCTCCTTTAATGCACACGTTCTACCTTCAAGAGAATTCGTATCGACATTAGCTAAACAATTACAGGAACGTGCTTACTAAAGCTAGAAAAAATTGGGCAGAATTTCCTTTGTTTATACTACTTCCTCCATATTCCATATCAACTTCCAATCAGTCATAATAACAATCACAATATCATAGACAACAATCATCATTCATTTGCATTTTTCCACATTTCACAATTTCACTTCAAATTCTCCATAATCATGACCAAAGTTCATTATCGCGTTCTTTCACATACAATACTCATTCCATGTTCTAAATGTCATTTATAACTTACTTACAATCACAACATGTCCATTTTCATGATTCATTCCAACTACTACTCAACAATAACACTATTGCTATATTTATGACCCATCTCCTATTTCCTTCTATAATCCAAGTGTTTCAACTTTTCAATACTTCAAACAACATGAAAAGATCATGAAACTTACCTTAGATAATGGTAGAATAAGCCTTGAGTGGAAATACCCTTCTTGCACCAAAACCCTAGTTCACTTCTCTTGGGATTTCTTGACTTAGATGACTTTAATGTGTTCCACACTCTTGATTTATGTTGGTTTGATGAAGTTGATCATCAATTTCCTTTGTGTTCTTGTGGATGAAGTGTAGAGAATATTCTAGAGAGCTCTTGACTTGTGTGGAATGAAAATGAAATGAATTAAAATGAACTTGGGTCCCTTATATCAACGTTTAAGTTCTGTCCCGACCAAAACATACGGTCCGTATATTTTTCACTGACCGTATGTCTGGACCGTATGTTTGGTCCAGTGAAGTGTGCCATTCTGGGCTGAACCTACGGCTGGACATACGGTCCGTGTATTTTATACGGCCGACATGTACGTCGTATAAGGACTATCCGAGACTTGTTCTCATCGACTCGTTTGATCTCCGATCCTTATGAAACATTCTTAACACTTGTTTAAAACCTCAATACCAATCTAAGGGATGTCATAAATCTTCTCCAAAGCATCATTAGAACGTCATTAACTCGATACTCGTAATTCTTATCCGACACACAACATATGACTTACTTTCCTTAACAACTTTCTTTCCTTACCTTAAATGCCTTTGAAATCTCGTTTAGGGTCATCAAATGCCATTTATTACTTATCAAAACATCGCATATGTCATGCCCTTCATTGGCCTATTCACTGTACGCTAACGGGAAATTTTTTGAGGTGTCACATTCTTCCCCCCTTTTGGAACATTCGTCCTCGAATGTTAAGTCATCGGGGATCCTAGAAAAATTTCGCCAGAGTCTCCCCTGTAATATGGCACTACCATCCTGTCATAACAACCCATAATAACATTGCCTCATAGGGCCACAACGCAATAGCAATATAAATTGGCCACACACGACCCATATGCATAAAAGAAAACATACATACCTCATAATCTCGATGTCTCATCGTAGATCTCTTTCGGGGGCTGAAATAAATGCGGGTATGTGGATTTCATCTTCTCTTCCGCCTCCTAATTCATTTCTTCTCGGTTGTCATTTCGCTACAAGACTTTAACTGAAGCTACTTCCTTATTTCGAAGTCTCCGCACTTGCCTGTCTAATATGGCAATGGGCACCTCTTCATAAACTAGCCTCTCTGTCACTTGAACGTCATCTATTGGCACAATATTCGTAGGATCTCCAACACACTTGCGGAGCATTGAGACACGGAAGTATACTAAAATGGACTAATTCAAGTTATAAGAGAGACAAATCCAGATAAGCTACTTGACCCACCTTGCGGATGATCATATAAAGTCCAATATATCGAGGACTTAACTTTCCTTTCTTACCAAATCTCATCAAGAGAAAAAAAGGAGCATTGGCGACACCTTCAAAAACACCCAATCATCGACTTGAAATTCTAAGTCTCGCCGGTATTGTCCGCATAAGATTTTTACATGACTTTGGGCTGTTAACAATCGATCTCGGATCACCTTGACTTTTTATACTGCTTCCTGAATCAACTCAGGGCCTATTAATTGTACTTCTCTGATTTTAAACCATCCAATTGGAGACCTGCACTTCCTTCCATATAAAGGTTCATACGGAGCCATTTGAATACTGGAATGGTAGCTATTGTTGTATGCAAACTCAATAAGGGGTAAGTGGTCGTCCCAACTACCACAAAAATCTAGAACACATGCCCGTAGCATATCCTCTAAGGTCTGAATAGTACGTTCGGCCTGCCCATCAGTTTGCGGATGAAATGCCGTGCTAAGCTTTACTTGAGTACCTAGACCTTCTTGAAAAGATTTTCAGAACTTGGCTGTAAACTGTGCTCCTCTGTCCGTAATAATGGATATCGGAATATCATGGAGTCGCACAATCTCCCGAGATACAACTCGGCATAATCTTTCGGCGAGTATGTGGTTCGACGGAAGAAAATGGCTTTTCGTGAGTCTGTCCACAATCACCCATATAGAATCATACTTGCCACGGGAATAAGGTAATCCCACAATAAAATCCATATTGATCACTTCCCATTTCCACGTAGGAATTTACATCACTTGCAATAATCCTCCTGGCTTTTGATGTTCGATCTTTACTTGCTGGCAATTTGGACATTGAGCTACAAATTCTGCTATGTCTCTTTTTATACTATCCGACCAATATATCATCTTGAGATCATGATACATCTTTGTCGCTCCTGGATGAATAGAATACCGAGAATAATGAGCTTCTTCTAGAATTCGGCGACGTAATTCTGCAACATTTGGAACACATAGCCTGCCTCGGTATTTAAGAGTCCCATCTATAGAAGTTTCAAATGGAGACTTCTCTTTTGCATGAAACTTATCTCTATAATGGCTCGGGATGAGGATCTTCATATTGCCGCTCTTTCACTTCCATATTCAAGGACGAAACTGTGGGATCACTAACACTAACTCCTGCACCACAACGAATCAATTAGACGTACTCCAAGATTAGCTAGTTGGTGGAGGTCATGAATCATTTCTTTCTTCTCCGAAGGAACTCCACATAGACTGCCCATTGATCGGCGGCTAAGCTCATCGGCTACTACATTTGCCTTTCCGGGGTGGTATAAGATATTCATATCATAATCCTTCAATAATTCTAACCACCACCTTTGCCGCAGATTCAACTCCTTTTGTTTGAAAATGTATTGAAGACTCTTGTGGTCTGTATAGATATCAACATGCACACCATACAAGTAATGTCTCCACATTTTTAACGCATGAATAACGGCAGCCAATTCAAGATCATGAGTTGGGTAGTTCTTTTCATGTTTTCGTAGCTGCCTCGAAGCATAAGCAATGACTTTACCATGCTGTATCAATACACACCCTAACCCAATACCGGAAGCATCACAATACATAACATAACCATGAAAGGCCCTTGGAAGTGTCGAAAAAAGGACCCAGTTTACTTAGGTCAATCATATATTTTGGAAACTACACTCACAAGCATCATTCCACAGAAATTTAGCTAACTTCTGGGTTAGCTTCGCCAATGGGGCTAAAATAGATGAAAAACCCTCTATGAATATTCTATAATAACCTGCTAATCCCTGAAAACTATGAACTTTTGTAGGTGTCGTAGGCCTTGGCCAAGTCTTCACAGCCTCAATTTTCAGAGTGTCTACTCGAATGCCATCATCTGAAATAACATAACCCAAGAATGTCACAGAATTCAATTGTTATATCCCGCATTTTTGTACGTCGGGACATTCCGGGCTAATTGCGGGAAGTTAAGGACAAGATTATTCCGGGATACGAAGTAGAGATTTTAACCATGATTTATTTCAAGGCATGAGTTGCTTATGATTTTATTGGCATGAGATATTATGGAATTAGGGATTAAAAGTGGATTACGGAAAGTTAGATATCTCATGAAAAATTTGGGGGCCAAAAGTTAATTTTTGAAAGTTGAAAATTTCATGAAAAATTAGGCCATGTGGCCAGCCACATGAGGTGTGGGCCATGGCCACATGGATGCTTAATATATGTGTGTGTATTAAGATGACAATGATCATATTCATCATCTTTGAAATTTCAAGAAATTTCAAGAAACTTTGAGAAAGAGATAGAGAGGCCATTCGGCCATAGTCCTAGCCGAGCAAGCCAAGAGAAAATTGATCAAAAAATAATTCTCTCTAGCAATCCTACTCACTTAGAAGGTGCATAGCAACGTGGTGGAGTCGTTGGAGTGGTAAAAACAAGCGTTGATTCAAGGTGCCAAGCATAGCCAACTTGAAGAACTAAGTAAAAGAGGTATGATTCAATCTTATTTTTATATGTTATGGATGGTTGCGCATGTTGTAGTAGGTGAAAATGAATGAAATTCATGAAAGTATGGAGGTTGAAGTGTAGCCGTGTGTGTGTATGTGTGTGGCCGTGTGTAGTGTGTGTTGTGTAGGAGTGGAGAGTTAGTTGAATTTAGAATGTCTGTGTGTTGTTGTAATGTGTAGAAAATGAATGAAATTCATGAGATTATATATGTTGGTGTTGGGCCGTGATTAGGGGCTGTTTGGTATGTGAAAAAAATGAATCAACGTTATCTAGTATTTTGGTTGTCGTCGTTATGAATTCTATGAGGTAAAATGAAGTTTAATGATCCAAGTTGAAGATCAAAACCGTGTGGGCTGAATTGAGAATTAATGTGACCTTAATGTGGTTTCTTGAATTTATGGAAATAATGTTGTCAATGTGTGAGTTGTTAGTGTAGTTGATGAATTTGGAAGGAAGAAACGTGTTGTTGATTGTTTTCTTGAATTTGGAGGGGTTCGGTTGGCATGGTGTATTGGATGGGCTGATTTGAATGCTTTGCGGATAGCTTGAAATGTTCTTGAATCTTGATTGAATGACCTCGGATTATTACTTGAATATGTGAGCATTGGTATTTGCTTGATCGTATGTAGTTTATTTGAATATAAATGAAATGTTGACGAATTGTGTAGAAAGGAACTATTAATGTTAGAATGCGTTTTGAATCATTTATGGGTGTTGTTAGAATGGTTGTTGGTATGGTTGTTGTCGATTTAGCCGAGTTGAATTCTCGGGGTTGTTGGATTTATAGGGGAGGTCTTTGCCCAAATTTACGTAGAATTGGATGCGAGTTTGGAATTGAATTCCTAAATGCCTACAACTAATGTTCAATATCTATTAAGTCGTGTAGACTTTGGGGAGCCGAGGGCTTGAGTTTGGATTAGCTAAGGAAGCAAACAAGGTATGTAAAGCCATTCTTTCTTTCTTTGGCATGTCTTAGAGTAAATAAGCTATGACACGATTCTCGAGGTAATTCCACTCTGGTGATCCGAGCATGTCCATGATTCTTATTTTCTTCTTGATAACCGTATTCTTAGTATAGTCGAATTATGGTTCTTATGTCTTTGTATAACTAAATTTTAAAAGTTGCATAAAAGTTTTGTCTTCAAAAGAATTTTGTTCCTAAACGAATCTGAAACTACGAACACCCGTAACTTTCATAAACAGGCTCGGATCGCCCCGAAACGTTCATAGGAGGTTCCATAATGTATAACATCCCCGACTTTCATAGGCGGGCTCGGATTTGGTTTGACACCTATCCGCGGGCCCGAGACTTTTCCATGCTTAGACTTAACGATTTTTTCCGAAAAAAAAAAAAAGACTTAATGTGATTATCGTTTGAACCCCGAGTATGATTACCTATTTATTTAACGAGTCTGAAATGAGAATTGTTATGTATATGATTCCGATACGAAGTTATGACATTTAGAGTTCGGTCTGATATGTGCCCGAGTGGCATTCGGAAGAGACGTGATTGGACTATTGTCCTAATTTGTAAATAATGATTTGCTTTGATTAATTTATTAAGTCTTTGTAAATGTTTGCATTACATATGGTTATAAATATTTTAAATTGCATATAATTCCCACGATTCTGCTCGTGCACACTATTGTTACTTCCTTCGCCGAGTCCAGGGACCGGTTGTTATCGTGCGCATTATGCTATATTTCCGGAGTTTGATGTGTCCGGTTCGCCGAGCCCCTTTGGCCGGGAACCGTGGATAATGGTGTTATGATGTGTCCGGTACGCCGCGCCCCTCTTGGCCGGGTACCGTGGTATATATGATGTGCTGTGTGACGGGGATACGGAGATATGAAAACTTCTGGAGTATGATGTGTTGTGGCGTCCAAGGCAGGAGGGGCGACCACGTTCCGTCCGCCGGGTCCCATTATGGACCGCATATGATATATGTTTTTGATATGCATGATTTATGTTCAAAAGTAAGTATTCTGACATTCTGATTATCATACACGTTTTCTGTAACTCGCATATGATTTCCGATAATTGACATGCATATGATGGTCTTATTTACCGAGTCCCTCACTAGAGGGCCGGGACACGTTTTGTGTGCATATGATATGTGATTTTGATAGTTTGGATTATGATCAGTCGGTATTGGAACCGGTGGTGGGGCAAATCCAGTGGTGAGGCGAATTCCACACTGGTTTAGGCGAATCCCACATCGGTTAATGTCAGCTCATATGATATGTTTGATTTTCCGTATATATGAGACAAAAATGTTTTTTTTAAGAAAGTTAAGCATTTTGGCATTTTGGCTATTATATTCACTTTTCGTATTCTTTACTTCGGTTATGATCCTGTTCACTGTATTCTTGCTTTACATACTCAGTACATATTTCGTACTGACCCCCTTTCTTCGAGGGCTGCGTTTCATGCCGTGCAGGTACAGGTACACGTTCTGGTGGTCCGTCAGTCTAGGGCATCTATCCCGCGGTTTGGAGTGCTCCCCTTGATCCGGAGCCTACATTTTGGTACAGACCTTTCTGTTATTTGTATATATGTTGTTCATGGGTACGGCGGGGCCCTGTCCCATCATATGGTTCTGTTATGACTCTTAGAGGTCTGTAGACATATACGTGTAGGTTGTGGGCGAGTTTTGTACAGTTGTGTTTGTATGGTTTGTGTTCTTATGTTTTGATAGCCTTACCGGCTACGTCCGTTATGTATATATGTATATATATGTCAGCTTTGGGGCGACGACTTACCTTCGCCTATGCTTATGCTATTAATAGGACGGTTATGGTTGATGGGTATGTATGAGTGCCCAGCTCGGGCACTAGTCACGGCCTACGGGGTTGGGTCGTGACAGAAAGTGGTATCAGAGCGGTTCATCCTCGAAATGTCTACAGATCGTATCCAGCAGAGTCTTGTTTATGGTGTGAAGCCGGCCACACTTATAAACAGGAGGTTGCGGGGCATTTAAGAGTCTAGGGAAGACCACTTCTGACGCTTTCTTCTGCAGGTAGGTACAGATTGACAGGAGATGAAGAGGCTAGCTTCAGAAGTGGGGGTGCTAAGAAGGCCCCTGAGTATCCTCGGGACCTCGGGCTCCGGGGGCCCGGCGGAGGAGCCCTAGTTATTCTATCAAGACTGATCCCTCAGAGGATCCCGCTACGATCCCTAAGAGTGTTTGACCCCCAGGGAGGAGGTGGGGCCCAGCAGGAGGAGCCCCAGCTATTCTATTGAAACTGACCCCTCAGAGGATCCTGCTACGATTCCTCCGGAGTTTTTGACTCCTAGGGAGGAGGACCCCCCAGAGCACAGTTATGACACGGATCCATCCGAGTACTCGGCGGGGGCACCAGGAGAGGAGCTTCCCGACATCGTGCCAGTCGCTCCTATGGTGGAGCACTATGTTAGGCCAGCTTCCTCAGTGAGCGTTACAGATTATTCTAGCCCCTTATCCTGGCCATCGGTGAACCAGCCGGACTACCTATATTCCTCGGATTCAGATGGGGGAGATGACGATGAGGAGTACACCTCACCCTATAGCCCACCAGATCAGGCTGGAGACCGCTCGCCTACAGGTATATGAGTCTTTACTGGAATTTGTTCTATGTATGTGTATACGCTGTATGATTGTTATTTAATAGCGGTAAGCAGAAATTTAAGGGCCGATAGTCGAATATTTGTAAGTCATGGCGATTAAGGTGTGTTCATCACTATAGTGGATCTGGAAGTCGAGGACGAAAGGTAGTCGTATCCATAGACGAAAAGTGAATACGGAGGATCGAAAAGGGTAAAATAGTAATTGTGCCATGAGAGCGTTTTGAAATCGGTTAAGACTTCAATTTACTCCAGGTTGTGTGCTGAAGGTCATGCGTCAAGGCTAACACTATCAGACTAATATTAAAGCACCGTATTTCATCAGAGTTCCGAGGTTAAGCGTGCTGGAGCGAGAGAAATTCTAGGATGGGTGACCCCCTGGGAAGTTTTCTAAAAGTCTCACAAATTCAGGCGTAATAGGCAAATGAGAAGCTAGAGTAATCCAAAGGGAATTAGAGTGTGCGGAGTGGGCCGGCACCTTAAGTGGTCACATAGAACGGGGCCGATTGGACCGGTAAAGAGGAGGAAGATGCATTACGGCTTTGAAATTGGGGTGAGTTTGAACAGTGTTAGGAAATATTTTGTAAGCGAGACGATAGCAACTATATGTCTACGTATGTGTGTAGTGTCCCATATACGGTCATATTAGCGGATATGTGTAGTCTGGCAACCAAGGTGGCGAGATAGAGAAGGCATTAAGTGGACAGGGTAACGAAGCTTAAGTGAGAAACAACATATAGATGGCGCAAATGTTATAATGCAAGCTAATGTTGTTTTTACCACAGGTTAAGTCTGGAAAGTTCGAATACAACGATATGGGGAAAGGGAAGAAAGTGAGTAGATGGGAGATCAGAGGATCAAAACATCGGAATCAAAATGCCGCCGGATTGAAACTGGAAATATAGACATGGGGCAAAGTATAACCGGGTAATAGTACAAGTACGCCCCAAAAGGGGGGAAGCGAATGCGAGGCATGCAAATGTAAAATAGGGACAATCGACACTATGATATCCTGATTAGGACGCTGGGGCTACGGGTAAGCTCCCAGCCGAGGCAAATCAATAAGATCCGAAAGTTGGCAAAAGCGGTTGAAGCTAGGAGGGTAATTGAGATAGTACCGGGAATTAATCGTGGAAAATCCTAAATGATATGACCTTAGAAGGTGAATGCTTACAGGAAAGAAAGAATACGACAAAGGAAAGTGACAAGTAACTTACGGAGGCATTGTGAAAGATAATGCCGCCATGCTGGATTAGAGGCTAAGATGTAGACAATGGAATTGTTCGCCAATGATAGCAAACCCTATAGTAAGAAGTAAGAAAAGGAAGGAAAAGGAACATGACAAGACAGGCTACTAGCGAACGTTAGTACGGGAGGAGTATGTGGGGCAGAGTGAATTAGAAAAAGGAAAGACCGTGACCAAGATTGAAAATGTCACGACCCAACCCCGTAGGCCGCGACTGGTGTCCGAACTGGACACCCATACGTACCTACCTAACAGATCCGGCATGCCAAATGGCCAATTCCGATCAGACATACATAAATTCGTACAGATATAGAATACATCGCGCAGAAATATACATACATAAACATAATTAGACCTATACACTGGCCGAGGCTATCATAACGAACAGAGTCGCAAACTCGAACATACGTACCTGACCAGTGACAACCCACAAACCCACAGACATGTCTACAGGCCTCTAACATACAGAACAGAATCAAAAGACGGGACAGGGCCCCGCCGTACCCAAATGACCATATATACAGAACATACAAACAACAGAAGATATATACCAAAAGTATCAGCTCCGGATCAAAGGGAGCTCTTCAGACAGCAAACCGGAGTCCTAAGCTGGCGGCGTATCACGCAGCGCGTCTGTACCTGTGGGCATGTAACACAGCCCCCGTAGAGCAGGGGGTCAGTACGAAAGTGTACCGAGTATGTAAAGCGGAAACATAATATACATGGTCATAATCAGAGTCGAATATATAAAATCATAACAGACAGAATCGAATCCGTAGCAGAGTCGGACTTACAGAGCGTACAGACAGAATCGGACCAGAGGTACAGAGGAGTGACGGACAGACTCTCAGCCAGAATCAGAACTCAGAAGTATGACAGACAGAATCAGAATCCGAATCAGACGTACAGAAACGTGACAGACAGAATCAGAGTCCGAATCAGATTTCCAGAAGTGTGAACGAAGTCATGCTCCAAATCGGACATACGGAATCGCATACGAGAATCATGCATGCGAGTCATAATCATATGCGGACGTACATATCGGATATCAAATCCCAATCGGATACGAACGGATCCCGGCCCTTTAATAAGGGACGCGGTAACGAACCCGGCCCTCGTAGTACGGGACGCGGTGGACGACGTAATCGGATCAAATGCCATCCCGGCCGCCATCCCCATAACATCACATAATCGGATCATAATCGGATACGGACGGATCCCGGCCCGCACATCCGAGGGACGCGGTGAACAATGCGGTGAGGTGCACGAATCACGGAACCCGGCCGGCCGCGGTGAAGGAAGCATTGAGACATCCACGAACAGATCCATGAGAAACCATATACATACGGACTTAATAAAACGAAATAGCTCGAAAAATAGATCAAATCAGAGTAGGCAGATTATATCAGAACAGAGTGTCCAGAGGTCGGGATAATGTCACGATTCAGAAAAATAGACATAATACTTATTAGTTAACGGACGGAACATAATCAGGAGGTACCCATGAAGAACGAACGAAAATAGACCACTTTAAGCCATACCGGGAGTATCTGGGTTTGTGGGCCCACCTCGGACCCAACCATAGTGAAATGCGTAAATTATGGATAATAAACCTTAGGGAGTCGTCCATGACCATCTTAGAGTGTTTCGACTCCATTTATGGAAGTTGCAAACTTATAGGTCAATCTAGAAGAAATTGGTTCAATCTTACTGAATGATTTGGCGCTATTTTCAATCTTGGATTCCGAGAAGCAGAAGTACAATCGAGGCTCGCTTTCAAGCCTGTTAGACTCAGAACATGCCAAAGAATAAAGGGCAAGGCTTTACATACCTTGATTGTGCCTTACGCTCGCTTAATCTCAATTCTCGTTTCGTCAGAAATCTGCAAATGGTCACTCTTACCAGTTACTCTTCATGCAAGTTAACATTTCAACTTTGGTTGAGTATTTGGCTACCGAAATTTCGGCAGCACCTCCCCTATAAATATGATGCCCCCGAGATTCAACTCGGCTCAAAACAATCAACAACCATAATTCACATTTAGAACCTTACTTCCATCATTGTATAAAAATCATACAAAATTCACATAAATTCCCATAATTACATACAAGCAACTTCAATGCCAATTCAAGTCATTAAGCCCTTATTTGCATCACTAAGATCATAACAAAACAATTAGCACATCAAACAAAATTAATTCACTTTTTATTTTCCCTTCCATACCACACGGCTACACCCTTTGTTTCCAACTTCTATCAAGTTCCTTCAACTTTCATTTCCAACATGAATTCCATCATAACCACAACTAAAACACAACACTAAATTCAACTAACCAAAGCCATGCACCATGCACACACACACGGCCACAACACAACACACACACTACACGGCCACATGCTTGTATACACACACGGCTTGCACACATGCAACTCACAACTCCATGATTTCCATGTAATTCCACTTATGCTAATATTCACAAATCTTCCATAACAAAAAGAACATAGAATTCTTACCTTTTTCCAACTTTTCCACTCGCCAAAAGAAGCTCTTTCTTGCCTTGAAAATTATACCAACTTGGAGAGAACCTTGAGCTTGTTACTAATCCAAGAAGAACCAAATTTTTGAATGAAAACTAAAGCTCCAAGAATTTTTCTTCTTTTCTTTTCTCTCTCTCTTTCTCTAGCCGAATGGCTTCTCTCTTTTTCTTGATTTTTCTTTTGTTTTCTTGAAACTTCTAAGGCTAAGGATCCCTTATATTAATTTTGCCACATGGAAATTAATTAAATTGGGTGGGCTTGGCCATGTAGTTGGCCGGCCACCCCATCTCTTTGGGCCTAATTTTCCTTATTTTTTTTCAAGCCCAATTCATCATAATTCTTATTTTGCAATTCCCGAAACAAATTTTCAAAATTCCAATTTTGCCCTTAGGCCTTCTCCATTGTTTCCGCATTCAAGCTTCCATATCCGCCACACACCTACTAAGAAAAATTCCAAACATGGCCCCCTTTCTCATAAATCACAATTATTTTGAATTTTCCGATTATGCAAAAAGGCGGGATATAACATCCTCCCCCCCTTTAAAACATTCGTCCTCGAATGTTAATTCAACCTCATGGTAAATCAAAATCAGTCGGGGAGGTCTACTTGCCATTTACACACTTGCACTTGACCGAAGAACTTATAACGGCCTTCATTTCCCAACTTCATCCATCTTTCCTCGATATCGCCGTATTAGAGCTGTTCATCCCGTCTCAAATCGGATATACGGCGAACAGAAGATCAAACGGACGTCAGACGGAGTCATATCCGGAGTTAGAAGTACAAAAGTACGACAGACGGAATCATATTCCGACGATTATCTTAAGCGAATTCAAATTCGGAGCCAGACGTACAGAAGCATATCAAACGGGTCTATAATCAAAGTCAAACATAATCCGTAGTCAGAATCAGACACATAGGAATAGGTCGGACAGATCCGTAATCGGAGTCAGACGTATAGACACGTATACCCACGGATTCGCGGTCGAGGTCGAGATGTACGGATGTATGTCGGACGCATCCGTGATCGTGCGTACATACGAAATATATCAGACGTAGTCATATCGAGTCGATGTGCAGACTTATCGACGATTTGAAGTCGAATCGACGTACGAAAGTATATCGGACGAATTATGATCGGAGTTGGACGTACGCAGGTATATCAAACGAAACGTAATCAAATCCGGAAGCACTAGGTATAATAAACGAGAGTTTCACCGAACACGGGGGCGTAGAAACGTGGCGTACGTAATCACGATCAAAGATACGAATATAGTTAACGGTAATACGGATCGGATGCGTATATTTTTTCGGAAAAGATTAATTGCATACATCCACATTTGGCGACGCATCCGGGTCCCGCCGACTAGTCAAAGCGTATACGCGGTTCGAAGGACCGCTCGAACCGGGAGCTCCGCCGCGACCCCTCGCCGCGACCTGCCGGGCGCGGCATACCCCGCCCGTGGGCGCGGGCCACCGGGGGAAGATGAGCCGAATCGACCCATATTCACATTCCGGGCCGGGCCACCCGAACCGCCATTTACGGCACTCCTCCAAGGTGATCGGACTACCACAAAAATAAGCAGGCGCCCGTAGCGCGGTAGCATTCCGGATGGGGCTTACCACCCAAGTACACCGGGCATGTGTGGCCTAGACTGACCCGAACCCCTACTCACCTGCGGGCCTGATGCCCTGAAATCCGACCGGCCCCGTCGGACTCATCGAAACGTCTCACCGCGCGGACCGCGCACCCGGCCCGACGGAGGGGAAATCTAGTGGACCGCCGCCGGGGCCATCCGCCCTCCGGGAGTCTCCGAATACCCCGCGGATCTAGCCCTTTTCGCCTCCTATCATAATCTCTCGCGACCGATCCTCCTTACGTCGGTCCTCACACATGCATAAAGCCCGCAACCGGGCGATGTCCATACCATGTCAGCCGCCATCGCCATGCATAATTATCAACCAAATAGGGGTCCAGATTTATCACGTACGGGCATCCGGTCCTCCATATCGGCCACAATCGTCGGCGCATAGCGGCCGTAGAATCAAACTCCAAATTATACTCACGAACACTCCGACCCCTCTGCTTTATCTGCAAAAACCGATCAACTCTCGCCCGTCGCAGCTCTGGTGGTAAAAAGTGGCGGAGGAAGGCAGGTGTGTCCCACGTGGGCGGGAGCACTCTCACCCCCGGACAGCCCCCAGACTCATACCATTTAGGGCGACATCCCGCACCGTGTGCGCAAGCTCGACAGACTCGGTCGCCGAAGCCCGACCAATCCCGCCGAGCGCCGCATCCGCCGAATAAAATCATGAGGGTCCGTAGCACGGGCTTGAGACCCGAAAACTCTAGGGGACCACATGTCGCAGTCGCGACCCTCGTGACGCATCACGTCATCATCCTCACCCTCTCGTCCGCGTCCACGAGCTCCGTCCACCACTATCGTCGTCGGCCACCACGGACCGCCTTCCTCAACGTCCTGTCCTCCGCCCCGGGCTGGGGAGCGGGCGCTGGAGCCGCCGAGGGGCCTGCTCCGGCCTCATCTGGTGGCGGAGTGGTTGAACTGTTATATCCCGCATTTTATGCAATCGGATAATTCAAGACAATCGCAGGAAGACAATAAGCAAGACCACATTTTATTTTGTTTGGCATACGAGTTGCTTATGAAAAATTTAGAAGCGGAATTAATGAGGAAGGTCAAGGGCATAAAGGGAAATTCGCAGTATGACTCGTGGAAATATGGAGGAAGACGAGGGGCAAATTTGGAAGTTGGAAAAACATTTCATAAATTACAAGAACTAGCCAAAAATACAAAGTGGGCTTAATTTGTTTTTGGAAAAATTAAAGGCCCAACTGCCATGACATGGGCTAGGCCTGCGGGAGATTTAATTCTCCAATTAAATAGATGACTAAGTCATCTTATTTGGTCAAATTCTCTAGAAATCTCAAGAAAGGGAAGAAAGGGGTCATGTAGTCATACTTTTATGTTGAGGGGCCTATTTATAAATATGGAAAAAATTGGGTGGAAGACTTGTATGTATTTATGTAGGAATTCATCTAATATTCATCAAAGTTCTCTAGAAAATTCAAGAAAATAAGAACAAGTGCAAGAAGGAGAGAAAACTTCAAGGCCAATCGGCCAAGTGAAGGAAATTCCAAGAAAATTACAAAAAATTTCCAAAAATCATTTCCTACCAATTAAAGGGCCCCTAGAAAGTTGGAGTGTTCATTGGAGCAAGAAACTACATGTTCTTGTGAGTTGCAAGTCTTATTCAAGAAGGAAGATTAGAAGAAAAGGTAAGAATTCATCCCTTCTTATAGGTTATGGATGTTTGGGATGTTGTAGTGTATGATAATGAACGAAATTCATGAAGAACAAAAATATGGAGAGTGGCCGTGCATGTCTATATGTGTGTAGGAATCATGCCTTAATTATTTTATTTAGTGCTTGGTTGTTATTGTTGTGAATGTTATGTTGATAATGGAAGTGGGATGATATTAGTGAAGTGTAGCCGTGTGTATGCATGATGTGGCCGTGTAGTTGTGGTGTAGGGTGGAGGAAGATGAGTTAATTTTATTTAGTGCTTTGGTTGTTGTGGAATGAATTCTATATTGCCAATAAAAAGCTTAATGATTTTAGAGACACTATGGTAGTTGGAGACTTGCGGTTGAAGTTTATGTAAAATGAATGTTATGTTCTTACATGTATGGAAGACAATGATATTGGCATGGTGTTGTTGGTATATGAATTATAATGTTGTTAATGTTATTATTGAAGTTTGAAGGTTTTGAAGAAAGTAGCATATTGATTGAGTTGTGGTAATGTAACTTGGATTGAATATGGAGATTGTTAGTATGGTTGTTGTTATTATGTTGTTAGTTTGGCCGGGTTGAATTCCCGGATTGTCGTTGGTTGAAATTGGCCAAGTTGGACTTGGTGGGATGGAGTATTTACAGGGGGAAGTGCTTTGCCGAAATTTCGGTAGCCAAGTGTCATTTTAAGATTTCAATTCTAAAGGCACTAATCATATTTGGTAAACATGACCAATTTGTAGATTTTGGCGGATTTGCACAAGTTGGAATAGCAAAAGGAGCGGAAAGAGAGTATGTAAGGTTTCCCCTTCCTTTCTTGGCATGTCTTAGATGTAGTAGGTCGGAATACGTACCTCGGGGACAATCCCTTTCCTAGAAATTCGAGATTGAAAATAGTTACTATTCATTCGCAAGATTGAACCAAAAGTGCATGAATTGTGAAAGAAATGTCTAAATATCCTAGAACTTGCAAGGATAAGACCCGATTACCCTAAGACCTTCATAAGTAACGTCATGACACGTAGTATATGTAAGTTGTGTACGCCACCTCATTTGACTCGAGGTGGGCCTATATTAAACCGGATTTTCTTTAGTGCCTTGTTTATTAAACGATAAGTGTTGTAACTACTTTAATGAGAACACTCCTATGACGATAATGATAACGACGATGTAAAGGAAAGAACATGGCTATGGTAAGTATGACAAGAAGGATTCCATGACTAAGAGCCTTAAGTCAGGAGTCTAACGAGTGCAGGAAAACGTTAAACTAGTTCTTGATCTTTAATTCTATTCCTTAGTTATGAAACTATATTCTAAATGATTTCAAAGCACAAATTAACACATATATGAAGTCCATGATTTCACTTCTTGCTTTTAATGTTATATTCCGCGATAGTTTCGCCTTATAAATGTTCCTTTAAAGTGAGGCACCGTAGAGTCGATGGTGGGGCAAACCCAATGGTGGGGAAAACCCAATGGCGGGGCAAACCTCGAAGAACGCAAGTCCCAAAGTGGGAGATAAGCGTAAGGCTTGTCTTAGGCTAATCCCGCATTGGTCTAGGGCTAACCAAACACACACCGGCTAATCCCGCATCGGCTAAAGTTACCCGGACTCGGGAGGCCCGGACGCGGGCAATCTATTCTATGTTTTTAGACAGATTATGTACGTATATGAAAGGAAAAGATAAGCATGTGTGGTATCCGGCCAAGGGGCCCAACATGTACGAGGTTACTCTCTTATCCCTTTATATGATCTATGACCTCATAGTGTTGCATTTCTTACTTTACGTTCTTGATGATGTTTTCATGCCTTACATACTCGGTACACTATTTGTACCGACGCCCCTTCTGTGGGCGCTGCGTTCATGCCGCGCGAGTCGGCGAAGATTTGATCCTTAGAAGCTCAACCACCGCACTTGACAAGCTCCGGTTGTTCGAGCCTCACTTCCGTGGTACTCTTTTGTGTATATATTTTCGGGCACGACGGTACTCGGCCTTCCTCCATGTATGAGCGTACTATGTCTAGAGGCTCGTAGAACCGATTTGTATAGTCGGGCTATGTACGGTTAAATATGTGGTATTTTGGCATTTTAATGCCGTTGTATGGATCGATAGTGAAGCTAATTAGTCCATGTTCATAATGACGCGCTAATGTTAATGTTCAGTTCAAAAAAAAATAATAATACGGCACTGTTCATACGGCTTGCTAAGAGGTACAGGTAAAATGATAGGTAAGGGGTGCTCGGTACAAGTATCGGGTACTCGTCACGGCCCCTAGACGGGTCGTGACATGAACCCTCCGACTGGGGCACAACATCGGGCATAGCCCGGGTGTGGGCCCTGGTGACCCTCTGAGCCCGGCTAGTCTCTCCCGTCTCCGGCACCGCTTTGCCCTTATCGCTTTCTTCGGAGGCATCGTGAAAAATACACACCACATTCATCGGGGAAAACATCCCGATAACACAGCTACCTAACGCACGATCTAAGAGTCGAAAGAAAGGGGTAACATAACATCCTAGATGTCCCGTAGCCTCCTGTTTATAGATGTGGGGCCCAACACACCGATAAACAAGACTCTACTAGACACGGCCTGCAGACATTCCGAGAACCGACCGCTCTGATACCACTTTTGTCACGACCCAACCCCGTAGGCCGCGACTGGTGTCCTAACTGGACACCCATACGTACCTACCTAACAGATCCGGCATGCCAAATAGCTAATTCCGATCAGACATACATAAATTCGTACAGATATAGAATACATCGCGCAGAAATATACATACATAAACATAATTAGACCTATACACTAGCCGCTGAGGCTATCATAACAGACAGAGTCGCAAACTCGAACATACGTACCTGACCAGTGACAACCCACAAACCCACAGACATGTCTAGAGGCCTCTAACATACGAACGAGAATCAAAAGACGGGACGGAGGCCCCGCCGTACCCAAATGACCATATATACGTAACATACAAACAACGAGAGAGATATATACCAAAAGTATCGGCTCCGATCAAAGGGAGCTCTTCGTACAAAGAACCGAAGTCCTAAGACCGGGCGGCGTATCACGCGGCGCGTACCATACCGTGGGCGTGTAACACCCCCCGTAGCGAGAATGGGGTCGACGAAAGTGTACCGAGTATGTAAAGCGGAAACATAATATACATGGTCATAATCGTAGTCGAATATATAAAATCATAACGAATCGAATCCGTAGCGAGGCCGGACTTACGGAGCCTACACCGAGGGAATCGGACCGTGAGGTACGGAGGGCGACGGACGGACTCTCGGCCCGTAATCGATAACTCGGGGAGTATGATGGACATGTAATCGTAATCCGAATCGTACGTACGTAAACGTGTGACGGAATCGAGTCCGAGTCGATTTCCGGAAGGTGACGGCGCAGTCATGCTCCAAATCGACATGTGAATCGTAATGTAGTACGAATCATGCATGCAGTCATAATCATATGCGTACGTACATATCGGATATATCAAATCCCAATCGGATACAAACGGATCCCGGCCCTTTAATAAGGGACGCGTACGTAACCCGCCTTCGTAGTACGGACGCGGTGGACGTAGACAATCGATCAAATGCCATCCTGGCCGCCATCCCCATAACATCACATAATCGGATCATAATCGGATACGATACGGATCCCGGCCCGCACATCCGAGGGACGCGGTGAACAATGCGGTGAGGTGCACGAATCACGAGAACACGGCCCGGCCGCGGTGAAGGAAGCATTGAGACATCCACGAACGCATCCATGAGAAACCATATACATACGCGTACCGACATACGGACTTAATAAACCGAAATAGCTCGTAAAAATAGATCAAATCGAAGTAGCGCATTATATCGAACGAGTGTCCGTAGGTCGGGATAATGTCACGATTCGAGTCGAAATAGACATAATACTTATTAGTTAACGGACGGAACATAATCGGGAGGTACCCGGCGGAAGAACGAGACGAAATAGACCACTTTAAGCCATACGGAGTATACGGGTTTGTGGGCCCACCTCGGACCCAACCATAGTGAAATGCGTAAATTATGGATAATAAACCTTGGGAGTCGTCCATGACCATCTTAGAGTGTTTCGACTCCATTTATGGAAGTTGCAAACTTATAGGTCAATCTAGAAGAAATTGGTTCAATCTTACTGAATGATTTGGCGCTATTTTCAATCTTGGATTCCGAGAAGCAGAAGGCAATCGAGGCTCGCTTTCAAGCCTGTTAGACTCAGAACATGCCAAAGAATAAAGGGCAAGGCTTTACATACCTTGATTGTGCCTTACGCTCGCTTAATCTCAATTCTCGTTTCGTCGAAACATTTCAACCGCAAATGGTCACTCTTACCGAGATTCACTCTTCATGCAAGTTAACATTTCAACTTTGGTTGAGTATTTGGCTACCGAAATTTCACAACAAAGACCTCCCCTATAAATAGATGATGCCCCGAGATTCAACACGACAAAGCTAAACAATCAACAACCATAATTCACATTTAGAACCTTACTTCCATCATTGTATAAAAATCATACAAAATTCACATAAATTCCCATAATTACATACAAGCAACTTCAATGCCAATTCAAGTCATTAAGCCCTTATTTGCATCACTAAGATCATAACAAAACAATTAGCACATCAAACAAAATTAATTCACTTTTTATTTTCCCTTCCATACCACACCTGCTACACCCTTTGTTTCCAACTTCTATCAAGTTCCTTCAACTTTCATTTCCAACATGAATTCCATCATAACCACAACTAAAACACAACACTAAATTCAACTAACCAAAGCCATGCACCATGCACACACACACGGCCACAACACAACACACACTACACGGCCACATGCTTGTATACACACACACAGCATCATCTAACTTCCACAACTCCATGATTTCCATGCAATTCCACTTATGCTAATATTCACAAATCTTCCATAACAAAAAGAACATAGAATTCTTACCTTTTTCCAACTTTTCCACTCGCCAAAAGAAGCTCTTTCTTGCCTTGAAAATTATACCAACTTGGAGAGCACCTTGAGCTTGTTACTAATCCAAGAAGAACCAAATTTTTGAATGAAAACTAAAGCTCCAAGAATTTTTCTTCTTTTCTTTTCTCCTCTCTTTCTCTCTAGCCGAATGGCTTCTCTCTTTTTTTCTTGATTTTTCTTTTGTTTTCTTGAAACTTCTAAGGCTAAGGATCCCTTATATTAATTTTGCCACATGGAAATTAATTAAATTGGGTGGGCTTGGCCATGTAGTTGGCCGGCCACCCCATCTCTTTTGGGCCTAATTTTCCTTATTTTTTTTCAAGCCCAATTCATCATAATTCTTATTTTGCAATTCCCGAAACAAATTTCCAAAATTCCAATTTTGCCCTTAGGCCTTCTCCATTGTTTCCGCATTCAAGCTTCCATATCCGCCACACACCTACTAAGAAAAATTCCAAACATGGCCCCCTTTCTCATAAATCACAATTATTTCGAATTTTCTGATTATGCAAAAAGGCGGGATATAACAGAAAACACTTTATATAAATCACATAAGAGTGGCTATGTCACCTATGAACATCTATATGCTAAGAATGAAATCGAGCGAATAGCTAATGAGGAAAGTTTGAATTCGGTAAAGACGAGATGGTTACGAGGTCCCGAATACGTTAAGGAAAGACGTCTTAAGGAAAATTTTCGAGGTAGAGTGGTACTATGGTCAAATAGGATATGGCTGTGGGGAGACCAAAAATCTGCCCTGACACCGATTGTAAGACGAGAAAAGGAAAGACAAGGTAGGACATAAGGGTTAGTAAAGCGACGTTAAGATACGTCTTGGGCTAATTTGGGCACCTTCGTGTGTTCACAAAAAAAAAAAAGAAAAAGAAAAAAAAGAAATGACAACATCATGTATAACCGGAAGGTTAGGAGCAATACCTGGGCAAAGAGATAACAGAAGGGTTTGAATTAGAGATAAAGAAGTGACACGATACGATGTGCCTAGAATGCTACAAGCTGAGAAAAAGGGGATCATGAGATGAAATAAGTAAGGCGATCGGAACTAGCGGGCTACCAAGGGAGAGTGAATTTCACAAGTGGAAATGCTTGAAGACATTACCCATGAAAGGCGTAACAAAATTCGATAAAAGAAAAAGTTTAACTCGAAAAGTATTGGACTTTATTGTATTGTTCGTAAGGTAAGAAGGTTGCGTACCGAAGACGTGGCGTGTATTAAGATACTATGGCGGAATACTAACAGAAAAGTGAGGACTTGAAAAGTTAAAGAAGAAATGGAGAAGGAGTGAGTGGTGGTTGAGACTGTAAACTACAATAATAAAGGCAGCCCCCGAGATTCTTATAAGACCCCGTAAGACTAGTTGAACATTCGAGGACGAATGTTCTAAAGGGGGGAAGGATGTTATATCCCACATTTTTGTACGTCGGGACATTCCGGGCTAATCGCGGGAAGTTAAGGACAAGATTATTCCGGGATACGAAGTAGAGATTTTAACCACAATTTATTTCAAGGCATGAGTTGCTTATGATTTTATTGGCATGAGATATTATGGAATTAGGGATTAAAAGTGGATTATGAAAAGTTAGATATCTCATGAAAAATTTAGGGGCCAAAAGTTAATTTTTGAAAGTTGAAAATTTCATGAAAAATTAGGCCATGTGGCGGGCCACATGAGGTGTGGGCCATGGCCACATGGATGCTTAATATATGTGTGTGTATTAATATGACAATGATCATATTCATCATCTTCCAACCCAAGAAATTTCAAGAAACTTTGAGAAAGAGATAGAGAGGCCATTCGGCCATAGTCCCTAGCCGAGCAAGCCAAGAGAAAATTGATCAAAAAAATAATTCTCTCTAGCAATCCTACTCCTTAGAAGGTGCATAGCAACGTGGTGGAGTCGTTGGAGTGGTAAAAACAAGCGTTGATTCAAGGTGCCAAGCATAGCCAACTTGAAGAACTAAGTAAAAGAGGTATGATTCAATCTTATTTTTATATGTTATGGATGGTTGTGCATGTTGTAGTAGGTGAAAATGAATGAAATTCATGAAAGTATGGAGGTTGAAGTGTAGCCGTGTGTGTGTATGTGTGTGGCCGTGTGTAGTGTGTGTTGGGTAGGAGTGGAGAGTTAGTTGAATTTAGCATGTTTGTGTGTTGTTGTAATGTGTAGAAAATGAATGAAACTCATGAGATTATATATGTTGGTGTTGGGCCGTGATTAGGGGCTGTTTGGTATGTGAAAAAAATGAATCAACGTTATCTAGTATTTTGGTTGTCGTCGTTATGAATTCTACGAGGTAAAATGAAGTTTAATGATCCAAGTTGAAGATCAAAACCGTGTGGGCTGAATTGAGAATTAATGTGACCTTAATGTGGTTTCTTGAATTTATGGAAATAATGTTGTCAATGTGTGAGTTGTTAGTGTAGTTGATGAATT
>NW_026727083.1:0-36037 GCF_029784015.1 Lycium ferocissimum | reverse complement strand
CAAACTTTTGGGGGGTTCTAATTTTCAACCAAAAAAAACATCCATAAGTTCATAACTACTCTATTCTAGCTAAACAACCTAAAATTGGGTTTTAAATAAACCCCAGGAAAAGAATTCTAGAAAAGAAAAGCCGGGGGGGCCCTCCCTTTATCTCATATCAAAACCCAACTAAAAACATCCGCCCCCGATAATGTCGGAAAAAAAGGGTAAGGGTTCGGGTCCTGGGGGATGATCTCCGGGCGGGTGCCGCCCCCGGTGCGCACGGGCCGCCTGGGGTTAATATTTCCCCCCGGGTGGAAACCCTTTCTGTCGACTGTCAAACCCCAAAACCAGATCGAGTAATTCCCCCTCGGGAATTTTTAACGATGGGGAAACCCCTCCCCCCGGGCGAATCTCGATCCCCTGGGTTTGGGGGGAGGGTTTCCCGCAGTTTTTTCGGCCCCGATCGGCTCCCTTAAATTTCTTTAACAAATTTTCGACCCGGGTTGGTCCCTTAACATCCTTGCTGAGCGGGACTCAACACCCCTGCTCTTTTAGTGACCGCCTCCTCCCCTTTACACCCGCCCGTTCCCCCAAAAATTTTGGAAGTTTCCCTTCTCCCCCGAATTAATCTGCTCAAACCATCCCCCTATGGGAGGAAAAATGTGGGAGTTTTGCGGGATCATGGGTGGGGTTTTTCTTTTTTTTTTAAAGGTCGAACACCTAAAAACCCCCGCTTGCCCCTTTCTTTTTTGGATGGTGACTTCCCCAAAGCTGGGGTCAATCCCAGGAATCGTCCTCCAGGAAAGGGGGAGGTCAGCCACAAAGTGACACTCAAGAAACAAGTATGGATCGGGGTTCGGGGCCTTTAGTAAGGTGGTAGTAGTGAGTAAGTAATTGGGCAAAAAAAGGATGTTTGCGAAGGGGATACGGCATGGGGGCTCGTCCAAAAAGGTGTCCCTGGGTGGCATCTCTCGTGGCCCCAAAGTTGCCCCGGGTTGAGTCTCTTTGGGGGGGCTCAGATTTTTGATAATTTTCTCTTTCTCCAATCAAAAATAGGTGGCCTTAACACAATAACCCTCGGGAATGCCGTCGGGGCTCCACACAACGAGTGAGGTATGGTTTCCGGGGGCCGCGATGGCACCGGTTAGCCCCCGGGGCACCCCAACACATTTTTCTCCCGGTGGCCCAAATTTTTCAACCATTCAACATCTTCTAATCTCTCGGGGCAAAAAATATCTATATCATCAATAAATCTCCCCTCCCGAAATTTGGGCAGGGAAATCAAAACAAACCCCAAAAATACCCCAAGGAAATATTAACCCTAAAAAATTTTACAGCCTCGAAGGGTACTAATTCAAACTTTGGGGGGAGGGACCCCCCGTCCCCAAAATAAAACAAAAAGAATCTATCCCAAAAAGGGACTCCAAATGAAATGGGCTCCTTGATCCGAATAATACGCATATCAAATCCCCTCCCGGGCTCAAGCGGGCCGCGGCCCCCAAAAAAAAGCGGTCGAAGAATGTACTTGTCACACCCCCTTATTGGATGGAGGGCCCCGACCCCCGGGGGCCGGCAAACCCCTGGACTCTTACCGCTACAAAGTCACGCCAAATTTTTTAAATCAAATAAGATAAAAAAATAAAAATTTTGCAATCCCCTTTCTGTAGCCTTTTCGAACAAATCTATAATTATCAAAGTTTCTTACATAACACAAGACATATCTGTGGGGCTGAGACAATCAATCCCCCGGGCCCTTTTCCGGGTCTCAATATAAATCCGGAAATCAAAAAAAAACAAACTGGGAGGGCACCCGGGGAGAATGGGTTTGCCCCCCCGGGGGACATCTTTTAAAAATTTTAGCTCTGGGGGAGTACCGGGTAAAACGCCCGAAACAAGGGTTAGTACGGAAAATGTCGGCTTTAAAGGCTCATACGAAAACAAACCCTACGAGACGACAAGACAAAAAAGAAAATACTTACTCAAAATACCGGACGTTTTTTTTGGGACAAAAATCGTCGTTTTTCTTATCGAAAAGGGAGGAAAACGAGTCCCCCAAAACGAAATTTTTTTAAAACCGGATCGCTGTGGGGTGCAATAAGGGAATCGGGGGGGTCTCCACTAAACGGGGCCCATAAATTCGATGCCCGGGGGCACTTTCCCCGACACGGATCGAGGAAAGGTTGGGGTTTCTCATCGGAAAATTCGAAATGGGGGCGGGCGTGGAGCTTTCGAAGGTGGGGGGGTAGTGGGGGGGTTCGGGATTCATAATCGGGGGACGTACGGGAAATCGGGGGGTTCGGGGTTTAGAACCAAAATCAGGGCATAGTGGCGAGCCTCTCGTCGAAATCGGAAGGTAAGACATACGGAATCATGATCGGAAATCGGAGGTACGGAAAATGCGTAGCTTATCCCGAATATCAAAATGCGTACCTTCGGATCGCGAATTATGCATAACGGACCATATGTTATGTACATATGCGATATCGAGATCCCGGCCCTCCGAGTGAGGGACGCGGTAACGGGAGCCGACCCTCGTCGGGACGCGGTGGCTGGGCAGATCTATGCCATCCGGCCGCCGAATCCCCGTATCGTCGTATCATGAACCTTCCGCGAACCGGCCGCGCGGGGACGCGGTGAATGCGGGGGGGAGCTCGCACGATCGCGGGCCCTGCTGGGACGCGGTGGGCGGACACGGAGGCATGCGCACGATAACGGATCCTGGCCGGGACGCGGTGAGCAGATGTGAACGCACGGCGGGTAGTGAGAAACCATATGCACGTAAATCCGGACTCAATAGATAGGTATACGCCGACCGGAAGCATCGGAGGATTGGGAACAAGTTCCCGGGTTCTTCTTCGAGTTAGTATCGGAAAGTTATGAGCATTTTAAAATACAGAAACCTCTTCGGACTCCTTAAGCGATCCGAGATCATACATGAAGAACATTAAGGCTTACAGGGAATACTCATATCAGAATACTCGGGTCAGAAGACTCATATCCGGATACTCGTAGCCGAATACTTATACGGAATACTTATGTGAAATACCCATGTCGGAATACTTATATCGGACGCTCGTACGGAATACTCGTACCAGAGGAGTTATCATGTCGGAATGCGCATACTAGAATACTTAGATCAATACTATATATGTCGGAACATATATATATCGAATAGGATGCTTATATCGAGAATACTTATATGGAATATTTACATCGGAATGCTTATATCAAAATATTCAAATCGGATCATTCGTATGCCGCTTTATATCGAATAGTCAAAGCGAGAATACTTATATAAAGTTACCGGACACTATATCAAATTGAACAATAGCCAAAGATTTCCTTAATTATCGTACGGTAATAGAACAAATAGAACAATACAAATAGGTATCGGGAGCGTATGGGCCACCTCGGGTTAAGTCGAGTTGGCTTACGTAAATTATGAACATTTGGCCTTATAATGTCATCTACGAAAGTTTCGGGGTAATCGATTCCATTGGTGGAAGTTACATATGTTCAAACTCACTTTTCTTAACTAAACATAATATACCTAATTCAATTATCTTGAATGAAAAAGGGTCAAACATAGGCTCGGATTTCTAAGAGAATCGTCCCCGAGGCTCGTATTCAAACCTATTACAACTAAGACATGCCAAAAAAGAAAGGGGTAAGCCTTACATACCTTTTCCGCTGCTTCGCTTCTCCAAATTCAAGTTCCAGATTACCGCTTAAAATCTACAATTTGGTCACATTTACCAAATATTAATCATAAAGCCTTAAGGATTCAATCTTAACCAATCCTTGCCTTAACCTTTCAAATAAATTTACTTATATTCTGCCAAAATTTTGGCAGCATTTCCCCTATAAATGCACCATCCCCGAGATTTAACTAAAACTCCAAATATCAACAATCCGAGAATGGAACTCGGCCACATTATTAACAACAATTCCAACAATACTTACAATATTCATAATGATCCCATACCACCCGAATCCTCCAATTTCCAACAAGAATATCATCAACACATTTTTATCTTCCAAATTCATGAATTACATCAACAATCCACATACTAACGACATTATTTTCCATCAATGCAAGAAGTCTACATTCGATTCACACTAATTTCTACAACAACTTTCCAACAATTACAACTTCACTAGAATCGTCATATTCATTACTTGCATCATAAAATACATATCAACAACAATTAAATTATTACATAAAACTTGGTTCATATTTCATACCACACACACACACACATACTCACTAGACCACCTTCCAACACCCACCAATTCAACCAAAATCACCAAACTTCCATTTCCAATATAAATTCCATAACAACAACAACTAAAATACTACATAAAAATTAACTAATCTTGCCTCCACAACACATGCATACACACGGCTATACCATGCAAACCTCCATTTTTTTCATGAATTCTATCCATTCCTTCATACTACAATATAAACAAGCTTTCATAACATCATAAAAGTGGGATTAAAGCTTACCTCTTTCTTCCACTTCTTCACTTAACTAAAATGCGGAAATGATGAAACGGACGACAACTATACCCCGTTGTAGAGGACCCTTGAATTAGTAGGAATACATGGAAGAAAATAATTTTGGGACAAGATTTCATGAAGTGGTTTTCTCCTCTGGCCGAATGGCCATTTTCTTGTTCTTCTTCTTTCTTTGTTTTTCTTCTCTCCAAATTCCTTCAATTAAGATGATGACTCCGTATATATATATATATATATATATATATATATGTGTGTGTGTGTGTGTGTGTGTGTGTGTGTGTGTGTGTGTGTGTCTTCCACCACTTTCCCATATTTATTTTTAAGTCCCCTCAATTAAAGAAAAAAATGGGCACTTGACCCTTCTTTCATTTTCTAGAAATTGTACTTAAATTCAAGGGAAAGATGACTTATTTTTTGTCATCATTTTCCATTCTTTTTTTTTTTGTCACATGGCCAATATGGCCCTTTTAGAACTTTCATGAACCCTTGGGTGAAATTCCCGTTTTGCCCCTCGACTTTCCTCAATTTTACCATTTTGCCCCTAGCCTTCCGCATTATTTGAACCGCATTTTAATTTCTCTTTTTTAATTTAGCCTCTCACAATATTTCCATATGAATAGTCATAAATAATATTCATGACAACTCGTACATTAAAATAATTTTTGGAAAATAGTCTCGCCTAACTTCTCTCAATTGTCTCGAATTATTCGAACGTATGAAAATACGGTCTATAGTATGATCAGTATGTAAAGCATGATCAATATCAATATGAAAGCATAATAGTCACTATATGAAACAACATAGGAAGGGAGATAATAGCATCATCATCATGGCACTTACCTGCTTTCCATAGGGACGTTCCATTTCTATTGCGTATTCGTATACATACATTCATATCCTTGCTCATTTACCTTTCATATCTATTTTCGTATTCGTATTCATATCTCCTTTCATGCTCATGCTCATATCATATACATAGCCCTTGCTTGGCACTTACATGGTCTTAACATATTCGTACTCTAATTGATGTCATACACGTAGCATAGTCGTACTCTTATCGATGTCATATACATAGCATAATCGTACTCATATAGATGCCATACATAGCTTATTCGTACTCATATAGATGTCATATACATGGCTTACTATATAGCGTACTATATAGCATGACCATGAAGGTTCGGTGTCTCACGTACATTGCTCGAACTTACCAAGGCTGGAGAAGTTCGTACCTGGCTCTACCAAGGCTCAGTGTTATTCGTACCCAACTGCAGTGGTGTGCGCGCACGTCGTCATATAGATATACATATATACATACTTATTATATTCTACCCGGCCATATAAGCTTGGGGTTCACAATAGCCTCTCATGGGCACACATACATATAAGCTCGCATCTAAATTTAGCCTTCTTACTATCATCATTCATTACCTTCTATCCTTAGAGTATTACTCGTCGTATAAGGGACTTAGCACAATCATATCATTTAAGCATCATTAGCTTAATAGCTTCTCAAGCTAGGATTATTAGAGAGTATCATGAACTCATAAGAAGATGAACATTTGGCCAAAGAACCATGCCTTATGAAAGAAGGGTTAGCCTTACATACCTTCCCGTGCAACTATTCTATCCCTTGTGCGTTCTTTGAGGCTCACGTTTCTCCGACCTTCATATAAGTGCATACTCATATTAGATGATGGATAGCATTTAGCATTCATGACAAAATTTTAGAGAAAATCGGACGGCATCTCCTTTATTTATATGACTTTCCTCGTATTACATATCAACTCCCAAACATCAATAATAACGTTCACAATATCATCACAATAGCCTTTAGCCAACTACATATACTCTTACTTCACAATTCTCTTCACTTTATTCATAATCATAGTCATAACTTGACAATACGTTCATTCACATACAATGTCAATTTTCATACTCTCACTATCGTTTATAACATGATCATATTCACCAAGCATCAAGAATCGTAACTCATTCCAAACATTTACTCAAAAGTGATACTATTCACACATTCATGACCCATTTCTTATATTCTTTTGTAATCCAAGTGTTTCAACTTCCAAATAATTTAAACAACATGGAAACATCATAAAACTTACCTTAGATGGTGTAGGATTGAACCTTGGTGGCATATACCTCACTTGAGCAAAACCCTAGATTTTCCTTCACTTGAATTCTTTGCTTTTGATGAACTTTAATGGGTTTCCTTACTTTGATTCACTTGTTTTGATGATAAGAACCTTTGATTTCCTTTGGATTCTTGTTCATGAAATATATATGATGCCCTAGAAGTCTTAGAGAGAAGTGGAGAGATGTTGGGAATGAAATAATGAAGTTGGGAACACATTTAAAGACTTGAAACATTTCAGCCCGTCGGGTGTTCCACGGACTGTTCCACGGTCCGTGGAACCCAGTGTTGTCCGTGAAGCTGGTCGTGGTTCATGACCAGCCAGTTGGCTTCTCTCCGCCGGGCAACACGGGCTCATCCACGGTCCGTGGAACACAATGCTGGTCGTGGAATCCGGCCGTGGAACTCATTGTTTCACCAAGTTTGATCCCGTCGTCTCGTTTGATCTCCAATCCTTATGGAACCTTCTTAGCACTTGTTTATTACTTCATTAACAATCTAAGGGGCATTATAACTCTTCCCCAACACATCATTAAGTTGTCATCCACTTACTACTCATAAATCCTTTCCGATACTTATCGTATACATGGCCTTCTCTTGGCAACTTTCTCGTCTAACATCGAATGTCTTTCAAATCTTATTTAGAATCATCGAATGCTATTTCTTACTTATTGAAACATCGTATACCTCATATTCCTCATTAGCCTACTCACTGTGCATCAACGGAAAAATAATTTCCTACGTGTAACATTCTTCCCCCCTTAAGAACATTCGTCCTCGAATGTTAAGCACTCAGGGATTCTACAAAAATTTCGCCAGAGTTTCCCCTATAATATGGCGCTACCATCCTATCACAACAACCCATAATATCAATGCCTCACAGGTCCACAACATAATAGCAATATAATTTGGCCACACGCGACCCAAATACATAAAAGGAAATCATACATACCTTATGATCTTGACGTCTCATCTTGGCCCTCTTCTGGGGGTTGAAATAGGTGTGGATATTTGGATTTCATGCTTTCGTCTGCTTCCCATGTCATTTCTTCTCGATTATTATTTCTTCACAAAACTTTAACTGAGGCCACCTCTTTATTTCTAAGCCTCCGTACTTGCCTATCTAATATGGCAATGGGTTTTTCATCATAAGCTAACTTTTCTGTTACTTGAACATCATTTAATGGGACGATCCTAGTATGGACGACTCCAAATCGTGGAGGTAAATCTAATTCGTAAGCTACTTTGCCTATTTTGCGCACAACTTCATAAGGCCAAATATACCGGGACTAAGCTTCCCTTTTTTGCCAAATCTCATAACGCCTTTCATTGGCTACACTTTCAAGAATACCCAATATTTAACTTAGAACTCTAGATCCCTTCGACGATTATCCGCATAGGACTTTTGACGACTTTGGGTGCTAATGTACCGATCTTGTATAAGCTTGACTTTCTATGGCTTGTTGACCAAATCCGTCCCTATCGCCGCTCTCCCGTTTCAAACCACCCAATTGGGGATCTACACTTTCGCCCATATAAGGCTTCATACGGTGCCATTTGAATGCTAGAATGATAGCTATTATTGTAAGCGAATTCAATGAGTGGCAAATGATCATCCCAATTTCCACCGAAATCTATCATACATGCCCGTAACATATCCTCAAGAGTCTGAATGGTACGCTCAGCTTGTCCATCAGTCTGTGGATGAAATCCCGTGCTAAGGATCACTTGAGTCCCCAAGCCCTCTTGGAAGGACTTCCAGAAATTAGCCATAAACTGAGTACCTCTATCAGAGATAATAGATACTGGAACACCATGAAGTCGCACTATCGCTTTAACATAGAGCTTTGCATAATCTTCTGCTACATACGTCGTTCTGACTGGCAAGAAATGAGCTGACTTGGTGAGTCTATCCACAATCGCCCATATGGAATCATACTTACGTTGAGAACGGGGTAGACCTGTAATAAAGTCAATGTTAATCACTTCTCATTTCCAAGTTGGAATTTCTATAGCTTGTGCAATCCGCCCGCTTTTGGTGCTCGATTTTCACTTGTTGACAATTGGGACATTGGGCTACAAATTCTGCTATATCTTTCTTCATCCCATTCCACCAATACATAGATTTAAGATCATTATACATTTTCGTTGCTCCGGGATGGACAGAATAACGGGAACAATGAGCTTTTCTCAGTATTTGGAGGCGTAGGCCTGCCACATCAGTAACACATAACCTGCCTCGACATCGGAGAACTCCGTCTCCTATATTCTCAAATGATGACTCCTCTTTCTGAGGGAGTGTATCTCTGTATTGCACTAGCATGGATCTTCGTATTGTCGCTCTTTCACTTCTTCTACTAGCGACGAGACAAAGCTAAATTCTGAATGGTAGTCCCCCGCTACCCGAGTCCACTACTCGAACTCCTAGGCTAGCTAACTGAGGAGCTCACGAGTCATTTCTCTTTTCTCTCGTTCGTACATCACACAAACTTCCCATAGATGCGGCTAAGAGCATCGTTACCACATTTGCCTTTCCAAGGTGATATAGAATGTCAACATTATAATCTTTTAGCAATTCCAACCATTGCCGTTCTCGCAAATTCAACTCTTTTTGCTTGAAGATATACTGAAGGCTCTTGTGATCCGTATAAATATCTACATGAACACCATATAAATAATGTCTCCATATCTTTAATGCATGAATCACTGCAGCCAATTCAAGATCATGGGTTGGATAATTCTTTTCATGTTTCCGTAACTGCCTTGAAGCATATGCAATCACCTTGCCATGTTGCATCAATACACAGCCTAGCCCAACGCCTGAAGCATCGCAATAAACAACATAGCCTTCCAATCCCTCTGGAAGTGTCAGGACTGGTGCGTGTCAATCTGTTTTAGCTCTTGGAATGGCTACGTTCACAAGCATCGGTCCATTGAAACTTTGCTTATTTACGGGTCGCCTTTGTAAGTGGTGCGTAAATAGAAAAAACCTTCAACAAATCTTTCGTAATAACTTAAGCCAAGCCCGTAAAGCTACGTACCTCCGTAGGAGTTGTAGGCCTTGGCCAAGTCTTTACGGCCTCGATCTTTTGGCTATATACCCGAATTCCCAAAGACTAAGGAAACAATGTGCCCAAGAAATGTTACCGAGTTCGACCAGAACTCACACTTAAAGAATTTTGCAAATAACTCTCGAGTCTGAAGAACTCTGAGGATAGTACGCAAATGATCCGTATGTTCTGCCTCGAATCTAGAATACACCAAGATGTCATCGATGAACACAATCACGAACAAATCTAGAAAGGGCCTGAACACGTCATTCATTAAATTCATAAACACTGCCGGTGCATTATTCAGCCCAAATGACATCACCCGGAACTCAAAATGGCCATATCTCGTTCTGAAAGTTGTCTTAGGGATATCTTTCTCCTAACTCTTACTTGATGATACCCAGATCTCAAATCTATCTTGGAAAACCATTTGGCACCTTGTAATTAATCAAACAAGTCATCAATCCTTGGAAGAGGATATTTATTCTTGATTGTCACCTTGTTCAATTGCCGATAATCAATGCACATTCTCAAAGAGCCATCTTTCTTTCGGACAAACAAGACGGATGCTCCCACGGGATGAACTAGGCCTAATAAAGCCTTTCTCGAGCAAGTCTTTCAATGAGTTGCCCTTTCAACTCCTTCCAAGTTCCCGCCGGAGCCATTCTATAAGGAGGAATAGATATAGGCTTAGTGTCCGGCAACACATCAATGGCAAAATCAATCTCCCGCTCGTGAGGAAGGCTCGGAAGCTCTTCCGGAATACATCCGGAAATTCATTCACCACGGGAATTGGTGAAGAGTCGGCGGTTCGCCTTCTACATCTTGAACTCACACTAGATGATAAATGCAACCTTTTGTAATCATTTTCCTTGCCTTTAGATAGGAAATAAACCTACCCTTTGGTGACACCGTATTCCTTTCCATTCTAAACCGGTTCTCCCGAAAAATTGGAAGCGAACCATTTTCATTCTACAATCGACATTGGCATAGCAAGAAGCCAACCAATTCATGCCCATAATAACATCAAAATCTACCATTTTTAAATCATGCAAGTCAATCGTAGTACGGCGATCACAAATCACAATTACACAATTTCTATATACTTTGTGTATTACCGATTCACCAACGGGTGTACACACCTCAAACGGCTTAATTGACTCTGGTTTGATTCTAAATCAACCCGCAATATATGGAGTAACATATGACAATGTGGAGCCAGGATCTATCAAAGCATATACATCATGAGAAAGTACCGATAATATACCGTGACAAGTTGAGAAGACTCAAGATCTTGGCGTCCACCAAAGCATAAATACGAGCCGAGGACCGCTGGAACCGGGGGCTCTCCCCTACCTCTACCACGGCCGACCGGCACGTGTGAACCTCGGCCCCATAGGGCGTATAGATGCCGAAGATCCGGCTCGACCTTGAAGGCCGGGTCCTACCTTCGCCACTAACCGAGGGGGCAATTCGCATAATATGGCCTGGCCGACCACATGAATAGCAACCCTCTGATCCCAATCTGCACTGACCCCAATGTAACTTCCCACACTGGGAGCATCGGGGTATGGGTGGCCTCGCCTAACCCGAATCACCTTTAAACTGAGATCCCGAAAAGCTCGACTCGGCCCCAAAGTGAGTAGATCTATCAACTCTCTCGGGCCGAATACTATGGAGGCACACTAGTCATAGTAATAGCCCGAAGGTCCAGAAAACCGGTATCTTGCTAATGCCTATACTCGTTCATCGGACCCGAAGATCTAGCCCTCTTGCTATGCCCTCTATCATGCTCGCTTCTTTGTTGCTGCAAACTTTCTTCTAAATTTTGAGCGTGGGCTTGGATGCGTGCAATATCCATATTATCCTGAAGGGACGCAGTCAAGCATCTATCAATCAAATGTGGCCCTAGGCCTTTCACAAACCTGTGTACTCGATCGCCCATATCCGCTACCATGGCCGAAGCATACCTAGCCAAGGAATTGAAGCGGAGACTATATTCTAGAGCACTCATGCTCCCTTTCCTCAAATTTAGGAACTTATCGGCTCTAGCTCGCCGAACTTCCGGGGGCAAATAATGTCGAAGAAATGCATCTACAAACTCTTGCCATACCGGGGGAGGTGCATTGGCTCCCCGTAAAGCCATCCAAACCGTGTACCAACATACCGTAACATCCCTCAATCTATAGGGCGCTAGCTCCACCGATTCGGTGTCTGAAGCATGTATCAACCGAAGCGTCCTTAACATACCATCAATAAAATTCTGAGGGTCCTCATCCGGCTTTGATTCAAAGAATTCCGGAGGGTTCAAACTAATAAAGTCACGGGCTCCTACACTAACAGCCCTATCACCTTGCCCTGAACTTGGTCTCTGAGTCTGGGCTGGATATGATATTGACATGCATGATTTATGTTTCAAAGGCAAGCCTTATGGTTTTCTGGTTATTGTACTAGTTTTCTACCCTCCTTATTTCAGTATGATCTTGTTTACTGTATTTCATGCTTTACATGCTCAGTACATATTCCGTACTAACCCCCTCTCTTCGGGGGCTGCGTTTCATGCCACGCAGGTGTATACAGATGAGTGAAGGATATTAGTAGAAGATGTTCCAGCTGGATTGGCGAGCTCCATTTCCTCCCGGAGTGCTGCCGAGTCAGAGTATCTATGTTATGGTATCTTGAGTTATGTTAGAGACTTTGCAGACAGAGTCACGTATATGACATGTCAGTATTGTAAGCGGCTCTGTAAGCCGATGTATCATTATGCATTATGTTACAGATTTCATATGTACACAGATTTTCCTTGATTTGGGAAAGACGAAAGGCATGTTTTTTTTAAAAGCTTACATTATGCACTCATGTCATGATTTAAGGGCCCAGTATGATTATGAGTATCACGAGAATCAGCGGGTTCGCTCGGCCCCAAGTAAGGATCGGGTGCCCATCATGCCCTATCAAGTTGGGGTGTGACAATAGCTTCTCGAGCTGGGATCATTAGAGAGTATCATGAACTCATAAGAAGATGAACATTTGGCCAAAGAACCATGCCTTATGAAAGAAGGGTTAGCCTTACATACCTTTCCGTGCAACTATTCTATCACTTGTGCGTTCCTTTTCGAGGCTCACGTTTCTACCTTCATTGAAGTGCATACTCATATTAGATGATGGATAACATTTAGCATTCATGACAAATTTTAGAGAAAATCGGACGGCATCTTCTTTATTTATACAACTTTCCTCGTATTACATATCAACTCCCAAACATCAATAATAACGTTCACAATATCATCACAATAGCCTTTAGCCAACTACATTAATCTTACTTCACAATTCTCTTCACTTTATTCATAATCATAGTCATAACTTGACAATACGTTCATTCACATACAATGTCGATTTCCATACTCTCACTATCATTTATAACATGATCATATTCACCAAGCATCAAGAATCGTAACTCATTCCAAACATTTACTCAAAAGTGATACTATTCACACATTCATGACCCATTTCTTATATTCTTTTGTAATCCAAGTGTTTCAACTTCCAAATACTTTAAACAACATGGAAACATCATAAAACTTACCTTAGATGGTGTAGGATTGAACCTTGGTGGCATATACCTCACTTGAGCAAAACCCTAGATTTCCCTTCACTTGAATTCTTTGCTTTTAATGAACTTTAATGGGTTTCCTTACTTTGATTCACTTGTTTTGATGATAAGAACCTTTGATTTCCTTTGGATTCTTGTTCATGAAATATATATGATGCCCTAGAAGTCTTAGAGAGAAGTGGAGAGGTGTTGGGAATGAAATAATGAAGTTGGGAACACATTTAAAGACTTGAAACATTTCAGCCCGTCGGGTGTTCCACGGACTGTTCCACGATCTGTGGAACCCAGTGTTGTTCGTGAAGCTGGTCGTGGTTCACGATCAGCCATTTGGCTTCTCTGCTGGCAGTTCCACGGGCCCATCCACGGTCCGTGGAACACAATGTCCCGTGGAACCCGGCCGTGGAACTCACTGTTTCACCAAGTTTGATCCCGTCGTCTCGTTTGATCTCCAATCCTTATGGAACCTTCTTAGCACTTGTTTATTACTTCATTAACAATCTAAGGGGCATTATAACTCTTCCCCAACACATCATTAAGTTGTCATCCACTTACTACTCATAAATCCTTTCCGATACTTATCGTATACATGGCCTTCTCTTGGCAACTTTCTCGTCTAACATCGAATGTCTTTCAAATATTATTTAGAATCATCGAATGCTATTTCTTACTTATTGAAACATCGTATACCTCATATTCCTCATTAGCCTACTCACTGTGCATCAACGAAATTTTTTTTTGAGGTGTAACAATGGAAAAGTGAGGGATGTTTGTAGCTGCAGTGCTCTTATTCTAAGCTCCTCCATAATCAGACGCCCAACATTCATCGTGTACCGAGACATCATCGTTGCGACTGTCACAGCCAAGGCACTCGCGAGAGTGTTGTCATTCTACCTTGGGGGCAACCTGTATCTGATCAAACTCCACCAAAACTTGGCTTGCAATGTGAGAGAATTTCTAAAAAAAATCTGATTCGAATGCGTTGCCCAAAATGGAGTACCATGTGCTATTACAATAGCCGCCCACTGTAGCACCATCTGTCACCCTTTCTCTCTTGTTTGTCGATAAATTTTGGCTCATTGTTCGGCACCACAAAGTCATTACCAAAATAGACCCTATTAATGGCGTTGCTGGAAATTTTGAACTTGGCATTGCGGACCGTAACAGTCTCAAGGAGTGGCGATGTGTGTATGGGCACACTAGGTCATTTCATTAAATGCAAAGCGGCCCCATAATTGGCATAGAATTTTCGCACAAGTGCTGGACAATATTCACTCGGAGGGTTACCAAAAATTGCAAGCCGATATACCCGGAGTGCCTCAGCAGTGTTGGGAAAGGCTTCTAAGCCATCAAAGGTCAGTCGCCTCTCATTCTAGATGCTTCTCCTCGACCTGCCCCCTTTCTTTGTTGGAGCAATCCCCTGCTCATATAGTTCTTTAGCTGCCTTGAGTTGGAACCACAATTGATCCTCAAGCAGTTGCTTAGTCCAGATCTCTAAACTTCGTCCTTCATTTGCACTATTCGGAGTTGAAGGACTAGGTGGGGCAGAGGAAGCCACGCCTGAGCCACTCATGTAGTGTGTTACACCCCGTACTTCGTACGTCGGAATATTCTAAGTTGGTTGCGACGAGGTATGGACAAGACTTTTAATTTCCGGTTTTGTTGATTTTGTCTCAATGCATAAGTTGCATATTCATCTTTTGTGGATATGAAGTGTTAGGGGTAAGATTGGAATAAGGAAAAAATTAGAGAATGAAAGTTGGAAGAATTTGGGACCAAAAAGTGAATTATGGAAAGTTGGCCATTATTTGAAAAAAACCATAGGTGGCCGGCTATGTGTGAGTGTGTGTGGGCCATGGGGCCATGTGGGTGATTTATATGTGAGATAAGATGACTAACTTAGTCATTTTTATCATTTTCCTCCTTAAGAAAAAAATCAAGAAACTTGGAGAACCACCTGAGGCCATTCGGCCATGGCTGGCCGATTTGGCCATGATCAATTGATGAAGAAAAATTATTTTCTACTTATTTTCCTACTCCTTGGAAGGTCCTAAGCATCATGAAGTAGTTGGTGGAAGCAAACAAAGTCTTATTGTTGCAAGAACAAGCTCTAACCGAATGGAAAAGTTGGGTGGAAAAGGTATGATTTAATCTCCTCTTTTGCATGTTATGAGTGAGTTGTGTATGTTGTGAAGTATGAAAGTGGATGAAATTCATGAAAGTGTGGAGGTTAAAGTGTAGCCGTGTGTGTGTAGGTGTGTGGCCGTGTGTTATGTGTGTGTGTAGGGGGTGAAGAATTAATGGTATTTAGCATGTTTGTATGTTGTTGTAGTGTGTAAAAAAAAATGGATGGAAATCATGAAGGTGGTATGTTGATGTCTTGGCCGAGAATGAGCTATTTTGTGTGCTAAGGAATGACTTATTTTCATTTAGCATTTGGTTGTCGTCGTCGTGAATTATATGATGTAGAATGAAGTTTTAATGTTACAAGTCGAAGCTATAGTTGTGTGGGCTGTTTTAGGAGCCAATTTGGTCCTAATATGGTTTCTTGTATTTATGGAAATGAAGTTGTTAACGTGTAGATTATTGGTGTAGTTGATGAATTTGGAAGAAAGAATTGTGTTGGCTATGTTCTTGTTGAATTGGAACATTTCGGTAAGGTTGTGTTTTGAATTGGCTTGTTTGATCATTGAGCGGATTGTTTGAAATGTTTTCGAATCTTAATTGCATGATCTTGGAATGGCATTTGATCTTGTGAGCGTTGATATTAACTTGAAAGTATGTAGTTAAAGAGAATGAAACGGGATGTCGTCGAATTATATGAAAGGAGTTACGATGTTAGAATGTGTTTGGAATTGCTTATTGATGTTGTTGGAATGGTTGTTGGTATTGTTGTTGAAGATTTGGCCAAGAAAATTCTCGGGCGTCCAAGTTATAGGGGAAGTGCTGCCCAAAATTCGTAGAAAAAGTAATGGTTTGGAATTGGATTCTTTAGCGCGTATGACTAATGTTCGATGCCTATCGATGTTATTGTAGATTTTGAGCGTCCGAGGTTCGAGTTTGGATTAGCCTAGGAAGCAAACCAGGTATGTGAAGCTTACCCTTCTCTTCTTTTTGGCATGTCTTAGACGGAATTAAGGTATAACATGATATGTACCTCGGGAAATTCCATTCGTAAATTTCGAATATATTTATGAATCGTATTTGCTTGTCTTTGTTGGCATCCTTAGTATGGTCGTACGTGGTTTGTATGTCTTTGACATGGTTGAGTTTGAAATATTGTGTAGGCAATTCGTATGAGTTCCTTGATGTTCGTATCTTTAACGCGGTTGAGTTGTGACCCTTATGTCTTTTGTAGGATTAAACTTTTAAGGTTTCAAAAGAGTTCTATTTTCAAAAGAATTTTGTTTTCAAAAAAAGACTTGTTCCTAAACGACGTCGAAACTACGAACGTCCGTAACTTTTGCATACGACCTCGAAACGCCCCAAAACATAATATGTAAGTTCATAAGACATCACTCTCCCCTACCCCTCGTAGTCGGGCTCGGACGGGGGTCGGCACCCATCCGTGGGGCCCGCGGCCTTTCTATGCTACCTTTATGGATTTTTCGGAAAATTTAATATTTTCTTCACTATGATTATTTATTTATCTGTCGAGTTGGTAATAAGGGTTTTATGCCCATGATTTTGGATACGTAACAACGGTTTCTGAAGTTCGGTTTGATATGTCCCGAGCGAGATTCGGGAGAAAACTATGATTTCGGATTTTCAAAAAAAAGGGGTTCGTTTTGATCATTCGGTTGAGTCTGTGATGGTGTCTGATATGTGTGTGGTTACTTACGATCTGCTCGTGCGTTCTGTGTTACCTCTTTCACCGGATCCCGGGCCGGTATGTGATCGTGCGCACTATAATATACTCCGGTGTTATGCTGTGTTACGGTTCCCGAGACCTCGCCATAGGGCCGGGTTCCGTTTATGGAGTTATGCTGTGATATGGCTTATGATGTGTTGTGACGATGTGTTGTGTTTGGGGATACGGAGATTTGAAACTTCTGGTGTTATGCTGTGTTGTGGCGCCAGATAGGGTGGCGACCACGTTCTGTCCGCCGGGTCCTATGGACCGCATTTGATATGTGATGATGTATGATGAGTTTGTTCTCCGATGATGAGTTTGATCACCGATGATGAGGCAAATGAGTTTGATATGTGATGGTGCATTAATGTCACGACCCAGCCCCGTGGGCCGTGACTGGCGCCCTATTTGGACACCCAAACGGATATTCATATCAAATCATCATAATTTATCATAGCTCAGACGTCATAGTCATTAATGAAAGCAGGCGTATAAATAAATACCAATTTAAGCGGTCGCGGATATAAGATACCATATCAAAATCAGAAAAGCGGCGGAATACACATCGCCGAACACATATATACACATATGCAGGCATATAGGCCGCTATGGCCCCCAGACCAAACGGGACCGCATAAAGTTACAAATCACAACAAAACAAACATACATAGGACCCTCGACCCACATAGATGACTACAGGCCTCTACAGACTCCGAACAGAAACATATGACGGGACAGGGCCCCGTCGTACCCAAATAGTCCAAATGTACAGAAGCATATACATAGCAAAAACATATATACCAAAAGATGGGCTCCGGATCGAAAGGAGCAATCCAAGACAGCAGAGTGTGTAGCCTACACTGGCGGGTCTCCTGGACGTATATCGGTACCTGCGGGCATGAAACGCAGCCCCCGAAGAAAGGGGGTCAGTACGAAGGAAGTACTGAGTATGTAAAGCATAGAGTACAGAAATCCAAACCGCAGGTGAAATATGAGTACAAAGAGAAATACCCAATCAAGTATCAAACCTGTGCAAAAACATATACAAATAATGCAAATCAAAATCATGCATAACGCTCAGGAACGTGGCTACCACCCGACACTGGTGCCACAACACAAAGATACTCCGTAAGGTTTCAAATCTCCGTACAAACTCCAAACATATCATATCACACATATCATATCGCGACATATCGCGTCGCACAGAACGAATCATATCATCACCATATCACAAAGATAACTCCATATACGGTAACTTATATGGTGAGGTCTCGGAAACCGAAACACAATATACTGCCGAATTTATCATAAGGTGCACGATTACAAAGCCGGCCCGGGTACCGGCGAACGAAATCATAATCATTGGCACGAGCGGAGTAGTGCAGAAACCATATGCATATCAAAAATAAATTTCAGGACTCGACACTTAATTTCATATTCATATACATATACATTCGTATCGAGTTAATCGGAATTAGTATACGAAAATTTTGGACTTTTAAGTTATCCATTTTTCGAAGAATACATCGTAGATCATTCTCGGAAAATTCAGTGTCATTCATAGTGAAGAACGTTCAAATAACATTATAGGATATTTCAAACGGACCTTAAATTCATAGGCAAATGTTTTCTTTTCATATTATACGAAAATGAGACAAACAAACCAAATAAGGGGATTCTCGGGACTTGCGGGCCCACCTCAGGTCAAGTTGAGGCGGCAGACCTAAATTACAAACATTAGGCTCCATAAAGTCACCTATGCGAGTTTGGGAACAATTTGGACACATTAGCAAAGTTTATGGAGGCTTGAGCACTCTTTTAACTAAATATAAAGATTATAGTTCAATTGCGCTGAATGAATAGTATGCAAAATCAAACTCGGATTTCCAAGAGCGAATTATTCCCGAGGTTCCAATCTTAACCTAGTATGACTAGGACATGCCAAAAGAAGGACAGGTAGGCTTTACATACCTTACGCGCGTCTTACGCTCGCTTAAACTCAATTCCCGTTTCGCCGTAATCTACAAATGGTCAAGATTACCAAAGGTAAGTTATAGATTCTAAGTATTCAACTTAAGGTCATGTTGGTCTACCGAAATTTCGGCAGCACTTCCCCTATATATATGACATCCCCGAGAATCATCTCGGCTCAAAATATCAACAACAACAACCCAACAACATCAACAATCATCATAAATTACATTATGGCACCAATAGTCTTCTTTCTACATAGTTCGATAATTTCCATCCAGACTTCACATTTCCAAACCAATATCAATATTTTCATACTTATTAATCATCGAGATCATTCCAACATCATTTGGAGGCACCACATATCATTTTTCATATTATTCGCAAAATATACAATCTTTCCCATAATAACACATATGCAATTCTAATGCCAAACTTAAATCGTTAAACCTTTATTTATGCTATAACGATCACAACAACGCAACTAACATATTAAACAAAATAAATTCAACATGTTTCCTTCTACCATATACCACACGGCCATAGGCCAAACTCCCATCTTATCAAATTTTCATCCACCTTTCACTCCCAATGCAAATTCTACAATGAACACAATTATAATGTGACATAAAATTCAACATGATCATACTACACACTAGGACACACGGCCACTTACATGCATGCCCTTCCTCCATGCAAACTTCCATAATTCTTTATGCTCTACTCATTTACATACACTACAACATATACAAGCCTTCATAACATAATTAGAAGGAATGAATTCTTACCTTTCTCTTCAAACTTCTTCACTAAAACAACTTGTCAACTTGGAGAATTGAATGCTCCTTCTTCCAAACCAACTACACCAAGTTGTAAAGGAGGCTTAATTTAGTAGGAAAATCACAAGATACCAATTTTGGAACAAGATTAAAGGACTTGGAAAATTCTCTTTTTTTTTTCTTGTTCGGCCGAAAGCTCCCCTTGTTGGAGTTCTTCAACTTTTTTTTTTGTTTCTTGAGTTTTTCTTGAATTTTCTTGAAGCTACTCCTTCTTATAATTAATTTGTCACGACCCAACCCCGTGGGCCGCGACTAGCGCCCGAACTGGGCACCCGTTCATGCTAACACACAGTATCGCATATGTTAACAAAAATCAATCAGGTAATAACTCAAATATTTTAGAAAAATCCGGGCAGAGTTTCCTCTGTTTTTCCTACTAACCAAAATTTACCTGCACTCAGAAAATACCAGCAAAGGCCACACACGGCCATCATATTATATAAACACATACATAGGCGAGCCGGCAAGGCTGCCCGGTAGATAACCGCCCGTACATATATCACATACACATACCGTACGTACGGAACCATAACCCACACTTTATGTCTACAGTGCCTCTATAAAGCGAATGTAACATACAAACATATGACGGGACAGGGCCCCGCCGTACCCTGATCAAATATACATGAACGTGACAAAAGACTGTACCGAAATCTAGGCTCCGGACAAGGGAGCTCTTCAAAATAGCTGAACAGGGACCCTAAGCTGGCGGCTCACCCGAACGTATATCTGCACACGCGCGCATGAACGCAGCCCCCGAAGAAAGGGGGTCAGTACGAAATATGTACCGAGTATGTAAAGCAGTAAACACAATAACTGAATTATACGGAGATAAAGAGGACAGAAAAGTAGTACAATAATCGGGTCTCATAAAACTTACCTTGAACATAAAACGTGCTTTCCCAAATCATACTAGACTGAGTATCATAATTAAAGAAATCATCGTGAACAAATGCAAACATAACATGCCCCGGCCCTATAACGAGGGACGCGGTAAGTAAAATCATCATGTACATGCATGTAACGTGCCCCGGCCCTCTAGGGAGGGACGCGGTGAAAGGAATCATCATATGCCGTCCTGGCCGCCTCCCCGTCATCACATCATCATAATACATAAGTACATATACATATATAACATGCCCCGGCCCTCTAGTGAGGGGCGCGGTGAATAATGCAGAGGAACTCACGAATACATGCCCCCCGGCCGGGACGCAGTGAAAGATGTCATAATAGTCCGCACGAGCAGAGTAGTGAGATAACCATATGCATGAGAACAAATAAGTAAACAAATTATTTTTCAAAACTCGACGGACAATTACATTTGCCGTCCCTCGAAAGTGTAGAAATAAATACTGAATTAATCAAAATTGTGTACAAAAGCTACGAACTTCGGGAGTCATTCTCACGAGTTAACTATATCAAAATATGTTGTAGTATTCGATGGGACAATCATCGTACTTGCATACTACTTAAAATAATTCAATTAAGTCAACATAACAAAAATCTCGGAACTAGGGGCCCACCTCGGGTTAAATGAGGGCGGCGTATACGACTTACGTATAATACGTCTCATGGCATTACTTATGAGGGTTTTTAGGGTAATCGGATCCTATCCATGCACGTTCTAGGCGGTCAGACAATTCTTTCAACTAATCATGAGCATTTGATTCAATTCTATTGAATGAATAGTAGCCAATTTGAATGTCGGATTTCTAGAATTAGAGTGATCCCCGAGACACGTATTCAAGCCTATTACATCTAGGACATGCCAAAGAAAGGAGAGGTAAGCCTTACATACCTTTTGCGCCTTCGACGTTGTTATGTCCCGTATCTTTACGTTGGGACATTATAAAGCTAAGTACGACAAGTTAAGGACGACATGGTTTTAGGCTTCCCGGTAAGGGTTTTTACCTTCCGATTTCGTTTCGATGCACAAGTGGCTTATGGATTTCGTTTGGTATAAGAATATTATTGGAGAATAAGGATTAATTGACCAAGATTATATGACTAAGTGAGATTAAGAGCCTAATTGTGTCATTAATAAGTCTAATTGGCCGTGTGGGTCCCACTTGGGACATGGCCAACTTTTATTGGCTAACAATGTGAGTGGGACACATGTCCACACTATGGACTGCCTATATAAAGAGTATTGATGAGTCATATGTCAATTAGAAGTTCATTTCATCACTTGCAAATAGAGAAATTAAGAGATAGAGAGAGATAGTCTCGGCCAAGGCTGGCCGAGAATGACCAGCCTATTTTGATCCAAAAAAATTCATTTTTCAAGCAAATTGAATCCTCCTCAAGTGTATAAGGACGTGTAGTAGATGTTGGGAAGAGATTAGGAGGTGTAGCATTCAAGAGAATTGAAGAATTGGCCAAGGTTGAAGGACAAGTTGCAAGGTAAGGATAACCATTGTTCTTGTGTTGTGTGGTGATTTACATTTAGAATTCATGCATGTTGTTGTTGGATTGTTGTTGTGGTTGAAATTGAGAGTGAGCCGTGAGCTTGGTGAGGCAATGGTGGATTCCATTTTGCTTGTATTGTTGAAATAAATGCATGCCACCATTTGTAATTGAACTAAGAATTGTAGAAATTGGTTTATGTTGTGCACGTTAGGATTGGGCTGTTTTCTTAGAAATTTGCATGAACCATGTGTTGTAGATTTGAATGGGATTGTGTTGGTCTTCTTGTACATTGTATTGGAATTGGATTGAAGGTGTTGTAGTATGAGTAAAGGAGTGAAAATCATGAAGTTGTTAAGGTAGTGTTGTGGCCGTGTGAATGGACTGTTTTGGTTGGATTTGTGGACTGTTTTGTGCCAAATTTGGATGGTTGTTTTTATGCACATTATAGTATATTGTATGTATGTTGAATGTGTGAGTTAAGGAGTTAATGAAACAAGTCTTGTTGATGGATATGAGCAGTCCAAACCGTGGACTGTTTTAAGAATAGAAATGAAAGTAATGTTGTTAATTGTTGAATGTTGTTGTGAACATGTAATGCAAGTGAAATGGGTATTGTGTATGTGCTGTTTGGCTATGATTTTAGGACTGGAATGGATGATATACAAGCTGCCTACAGTCCCCTAAGTCATGCTAAACAAGTTTGTAATGATATGAGAAAGAATGAGTAGACATGTTAGATTGTAAGCGCTAGTTGGTTTGAATGCGAGCGGAATGTCGTCTAAATGTTTGAAAGGGATTGTGAGCGTCGAAGTGCGTATTGAAATCCCTTGTATACTAATTATAGCCCTTGATATCTTGATATAGGCTAAGTATTGTTGGGCAGCAAGTACAAGCTATTATTACGACTAAACGCTAAAGGTACGCAAAGCCTATTCCCTTCTTCTTTTTGGCATGTCCTAGACGTACATAAGGTATAATCTGAGCCTCGGGTGACTCCACTCTCTAATTCTTAGTGTGACATGTGATTGTTATTCGTTCTTAATGTTGAAAGTGTTGGGATAGTCAAGTTATGATTTCATTACTTATTACATGATTGACTAGTACGTGATATACCGAGTTCTAGTTTCTTTTAAAAGAAATTGCATAAGTATGCTTGATTTTCATGAGATGTAACATGCTAACGTTCGAGAATTGATTTAGTTACTATTCATTGAGTCTCAAAGGTGTTCTATATATATGTGGTTGCTTATTACTCGCTCGTGCTTACCGCTATATCCTTCACCGAGTCCGGGCCAGGGTACGTTCTCGTGCGCACAACTATTATACTATTCACCGAGTCCCTCACTAGAGGGCGGGACACGTTATATATATATATGATGATATGATGATGTGATGATATATGGGGAGGTGGCCGGATGGCATATGATTCCTTATTACCGAGTCCCTTACCAAAGGGCCGGGATACGAATATGTTTACGTTTATGATGTTATGATTATAAATACCGAGTCCCTTATTAAAGGGCCGGGACACGTTATATATGTATATACAGAATGATTATGCAGCTTTGATTATAAAGCATTATATTGATATTGATATGAGAACGATACAAATGACATATGTTCAAAGGCAAGTTTTATGAAACTCGTTGTTGCATTGAGTCCTATACACCTTGTCTCGGTTATGATTCTATTTACTATGTCTCATGCTTTACATACTCGGTACATATTCCGTGCGACCCCCTTTCTTCGGGGGCTGCGTTTCATGCCGCGCAGCGGACGGTCGTTTCGGAGATCCGCCAGGCTTAGGGTATCTACTCGGCTATCACGAGTGCTTCTTTGTTCCGGAGCATACTTTCGTGGTATAACCTTTTGACATGTATATATGTTGTTGTTCAGGGTACGACGGGGCCCTGTCCCGTCATATGATGTTGTTGTCACTCTTAGAGGTCTGCGGTCACATGTGTGGGTTCGTACGGGATTGTTATTTTGTTGTTGTGTTATGGCTTATGTTTGGGGCGTACCCATTCGTGGTGGCAGCCTTGTCGGCTTGCGTAGACATATATGTTTATCATGGCAGCTGTGTATGAAAGTAGCCTTCTCGACTTATGTTTTGTTGGGAAGTTCCCTATATATATATATATGACAGCCTTGCCGGCTTTTGCGTTAGATTGACTATTAAAGATTACAACTCTTCAAGAGATAAGTAGCGTTGATTTGCAATTGTATTGCCTTCCTTTTTAGATCAGCTATTCATGCTAGTAGTATATGATTATGGGTAACAGGGTATACGGGTGTCCAAGTCGGGCACTAGTCACGGCCTACGGCGTTGGGTCGTGACAGACGTTCTCCAAAACTCACTTCCCGTTTCGTCAAAAATCTGCAAATGGTCATCCTTACCAGTTACTATTCATGCAAGCTAACATTTCAATCTTTGGTTTCTATCCGGCTACCGAAATTTCGGCAAAAGACTTCCCCTATAAATACGACACCCCGAGAATTTAACTCGGCTCAAATACCAACAACAACCAAACCAATAACATCAATCCACAACGAAAATCGCAAACTAACACAAATAGTCTTCTTTTTACATAAAGCGACAACCTCCAAACTAACATCACGTTTCCAAACCAATATCAAGATTTTCATGCTCATTACCCATCAAGATTGTTCCAACATCATTTAGAGACATTACATATGATTTTTCATATTGTTCACAAAATATACAAATTCTCCACCGAAACCATAACTCGTCCAAAACTTCCATTCTTCAACTAACATGTTCGTAGCACATTGTCATTTCTCATATTCATCAACAATAATCATAACTAGCACTCAAACAATGTATTTCCATAATCACATATCAACTATGTTAAAACGCATATACTTTCCTACAATAACATATATGCAATTCTAATGCCAAACTTAAATCGTTAAGCCTCCATTTACACTACAAGGATCACAACGACGCATCTAACATATTACACAAAATAAATTCGTCATGGGTTGACCACCTATATATGCCACGGCCAACATGCATCTTTCCATTCCATTTCATTTTCATTCAACTTTCACTTCCAATACTAATTTCACAATAACCACAATCATAATACAACATAAAATTTAACATAATCACATTACACATCAACTATAAATTCGGCCATCAACATGCACTCACTCCCATCATACAAACTTCCATATTTCTATACTTTCAACTCACTTGCATACACTACGACACATTCAAGCCTTCATAACATAATTAGAAGAGATGAATTCTTACCTTTCTCTTCAAACTTCTTCACTTCCTCAAGTTGTCCAAGCGACAAAGCCGAGGCTTAATCTTCCAAACCAACTATGCCACGTTGAAAAGGGACCTTGAATTGGTATAAAAACCACAAGAGAAAAATTTTGGGAGCAAGATTTCTTGGTCCTCCTCTTTCACCCTCTTGGCCGAATGGCCTTCAAATTTTTTTGCTCTTCTTTGTGTTTGTTTTCTCTTCTTGTTTCTTGAAGATTCTATGGATAAGGGCTATTATACAATTAATTAGCACATGGAAAATTAGCTAAAAGGTTGGGTGGGCTTGGCCTTGTGGCCGGCCACCCCTTAGCATTGGGCCTTAATTTTTCAATTGAATTATTTTGGCCCAATGACTTATAAGCCACTTTTGTAATTTCCGAAACTAATTTTCAAAATTCCAAAATTGCCCTTAACCTTCCTAATATTTCCGCGTCAACATTTCCTTTAACATCACATGCACATTAAGTAGAATCCAATTAGAGCCTTGTTTCTTAACATTCCATACTATTTCCAATTTCCCGAATACGCACAAAATGCGAGGTATAACAACATATACAAGCCTTCATAACATAATTAGAAGGAATGAATTCTTACCTTTCTCTTCAAACTTCTTCACTAAAACAACTTGTCAACTTGGAGAATTGAATGCTCCTTCTTCCAAACCAACTACACCAAGTTGTAAAGGAGGCTTAATTTAGTAGGAAAATCACAAAATACCAATTTTGGAACAAGATTAAAGGACTTGGAAAATTCTCTTTTTTTTTTTCTTGTTCAGCCGAAAGCTCCCCTTGTTGGAGTTCTTCAACTTTTTTTTTTGTTTCTTGAGTTTTTCTTGAATTTTCTTGAAGCTACTCCTTCTTATAATTAATTAGTTGGTCACATGTGAAGCACATGACCAACTTCTTGGACTTGGGCCAAGGCAAGCCATGGCCGGCCACCCCCTAGGTTTGGGCCTCAATTTTTTTTTGTATTAATTGAGCCCAATTCATTAGAATTCTCGTGTTGTAATTTCCAAAACTAATTTCCGAAATTCCAAATTTTGCCCTTGGCCTTCTCCGATATCTTGCACCAATAGTTTTTCCATAAAACAACATAAACATATTAACTAAAATCAACATATTGACTTATAACATACAAGTCACAATTATTTCAAAATTTTTCGAATATGCGAAAACACGGGATATAACATCCTCCCCCCCTTTATAACATTCGTCCTCGAATGTTAGACTAGCCTTACGAGGTCTTATAAGCATAACGGGGAGTTTGTTTTTTGTAAATAGTACATATACATCATTTATTCCTTAACGCAATAAGTTTAAAAACTTGAATTACCTGTAGGTGCGAGGAACAAGTGAGGATATTTCTTTTTCATTTCATTCTCTGCCTCCCAGGTCACTTCTTCGCGGTTATTATTCCGCCATAGGACTTTCACAGAAGGCACATCCTTAGTGCGCAGTCTCCTTATTTGTCGATCCAGAATAGCTACGGGTTGCTCTTCATAAGATAAATCCTCCGTCACCTGAATATCACCGGCTGGAAATATTCTGGAAGGGTCACCAATACATTTACGGAGCATGGATACATGAAATACCGGGTGTACCGCCTCCAGATCGGATGGCAAATCTAGCTCATAGGCAACCTGACCTATCCTTCGAATAATCTGATACGGCCCGATATACCGCGGGCTAAGCTTACCCTTCTTACCAAATCGCATTACCCCTTTCATAGGCGACACCTTTAGAAAAACCCAGTCGCCAATTTTGAATTCTAGCGGTCGACGCCGTTTATCAGCATAAGATTTCTGTCGGCTCTGGGCGGCCAATAACCGCTCCCGGATAAGTTTCACTTTATCAACGGCTTGCTGAACTACATCCGGCCCAATTAATTTAGTTTCGCCCACGTCAAACCAACCAATTGGAGATCTGCACTTTCTGCCGTATAGAGCTTCATATGGTGCCATCTGAATGCTGGAATGATAACTATTATTATAAGCAAATTCAATAAGCGGTAAATGGTCATCCCAGCTACCTTTGAAATCAATAACGCAGGCCCGCAACATATCTTCCAATGTCCGAACAAGCAGTGCGCTCGGCTTTGTCCGTTGGACCGAGGATGAAATGCTTTGTACTAAGACTCACCCGAGTCCCCAATCCCTCCTGAACGACCTCCGGTGGTTAGCCGTAACCGCACCTCTGTCGGTTATAATAGATACGGGAACTCCGTGAAGCCTTACTATTTCTTTAATATACAGTCTGGCATAATCCTCAGCCGAATATGTAGTCCTAACCGGTAGGAAATGTGCTGACTTCGTCAATCTATCAACGATAACCCAAATAGAATCATACCTGCGTGGAGTGCGCGGTAACCCTATGACGAAATCCATATTAATCACAGCTCCAGTCTTAGCCCTTCCGGAAGGATCAGACGGGTATGTTGTTTCTTTGTGATGCCTGCGACCGGAATAGGTTGTGTTTTGATGCGGCACGGTCGAGTCATAGCCTATGCTTCCCGCAACTCAGACCGCACGAGAGGAATTATCCCACTCACAACCTGGAATTAGCCGCGGTAATTCATGCCTTGAAAATATGGCGGCATTATTTATATGGGGTTCATGTTGACATTTATACTGATCATAAGAGCCTCCAATATATTTTTAAGCAAAAGGAGTTGAATCTACGGCAACGAAGATGGCTCGAGCTGCTAAAAGATTATGACGTTGATATTCTGTATCATCCGGGAAAAGCCAACGTCGTAGCTGATGCACTTAGCCGTAAGTCCATGGGCAGTTTGACTGATGTGCAGCTCGACAAGAAAGAATTGGTTCGTGAAATTCATCGGTTAGCCGGCCTTGGAGTTCGTTTGCGTATTCGAAAATGCTGGGGTTTCCGTTCGAGAAATTGCCGAATCATCCATTATGGAAGAAGTAAAACAGCGCCAATTCGAAGATCCCATTCTGGTCCAGTATAGAGATATGGCCCTCAGCAAAGAAAAGACCCAGTTTGGAATTTCTCCAGACGGAGTATTATTATATGAAGGCAGAGTATGTGTACCCGACGTTGCTGGATTGCGGCGGCAAATTTTGGGCGAAGCACATAATGCTCGGTATTCTATTCATCCTGGCTCCACTAAAATGTATCATTGTTATGTCCCGTATCCTTACATTGGGACATTGTAAAGCTAAGTGCGACAAGTTAAAGACAAAGCTATTTTAGGGTTCCCGGTAAGGGTTTTCGTCTTCCGATTTCGTTTCTATGCACAAGTTGCCTATGAATTTAGTTTGGTATAAGAACATTATTGGAGAATAAGGATTAATTGACTAAGATTGGATGACTAAGAGAGATTAAGAACTTAATTACTTCATTAGTGAGCCTAAGTGGCCGTGTGGGTCCCACTTGTGATTTGGCCAACTTTTATTGGCTAAAAACTTGGGTGGGACACATGTCCACTTTGTGGACTGCATTTATAAAGAAAAATGCTGATTCATAATTCAAATAGGATTCCATTTCAACATTACAAAGTGGAAAAGCATAGTGATAGAGAGAGAGAGGCTCTCGGCTACAAGTCAAGCCGAGAACACCCTCCTCCATTTGATCCAAAAAAATCAATTTTCCAAGTAAATCAACTCCTCATCAAGTGTATAAGGACGTGTAGTAGTTGTTGGGAAGAGACAAGGAGGTGTAGCATTCCATAGAGTTGAAGATTCGGCCAAGTTTGAAGGGCAAGTTGCAAGGTAAGAATGGTCATTGTTCTTGTGTTGTATGAAGATTTGAATGTATAATTCATGCATGTTGTTGTTGGATTGTTGTTGTGGTTGAACTTGAGGTTGAGCCGTGAGCTTAGTGAAGCCATGGTTGGTTCCATTTTGCATGCATTGTTGGTAAATAAATGTATGTCAACATATGTAATTGAACAAAGATTTTAGAAGTTGGGTTATGATGTGCATGTTAGAATTGAAATTTGTTTTCTTAAAGTTTGAATGAGCCGTGTGTTGTAGTCTTTCATGGAATCATGTTTAGTCTTCTTATACATGTATTGGAAGTGGATTGAAAGTGTTGTAGTATGAATAAATGAGTGAAAATCATGAAGTGTAGGAATGGCATTGAAGCCGTGTAAGGGGATTTGTTTTAGGGGAGTTTATGGACTTTTTGTGCCAAGTTTTGATTGTTGTTGTTGTGCACATTGTGGTACATTGTATGTATGTTGAATAGGTGAATTAAGGTGTTAATGGAACAAATCATGTTGAGGTGTGCAAGCTGTCCAAAGTTCCCTAAGTCATGTTAAACAAGTTTGGAATGATATAAGAAAAGAATGATTAGCAATGTTAGCTTGTAGCACTAGTTGGTTTGAATGCGAACGAAACGTCGTCTAAATGTTTGAAAGGGATTGTGAGCGTTAGAGTGCGTATTAAAATCCTTTGTAGACTAACTGTAGCTCTTGATATCTTGATATAGGATAAGTGTTGTTGGGCAGCAAGTGCAAGTTATTATACGATTAAACGCTAAAGGTATGTAAAGCCTATTCCTTCTTTCTTTTGGCATGTCCTAGACGTAAGTAAGATATAATCTGAGCCTCGGGGTGACTCCACTCTCTAACTTCTAGTATGACATGTGATTGTTATTCGTCCGTAATGTTGAAAATGTTGGTATAGTGGAATTATGATCTCGTTATTTATTACATGATGGACTAGTATGTGATGTATAGGAGTTCTTATTCTTAAAAGGAATTGCATAAGTATGCTTGATTTTTATAAAATGTAACATGCTAATGTCCGAGAACTGATTTGGTTTACTATTCATTGAGTCTCAAAAAATGTTTTATATATATATGTGGTTGCTTATTACTCTGCTCGTGCTACCGCTATATCCTTCACTGAGTCCCGGGCTAGGGTACGTTCTCGTGCGCCGATCCATTATACTATTCACCAAGTCCCTCACTAGAGGGCCGGGACACATTATATATATATATATATATATATGATGATGATGATATGATGATATGATGATTTGGAGATGGAGGCCGGAGGGCATACATTCCTTATTACCGAGTCCCTTCGAAAGGCGGGACACGTATATGCTTATGTTTATGATGTTATGATTATAATTACCGAGTTCCTCACTAGAGGGCGGGACACGTTATATATGTTATATACGTAATGATTATGCGACTTTGATTATGAAATACTATAGTGACATTGATATGAGAACAATACGGATGAAATATGTTCAAAGGCAAGTTTTATGAAACTCGTTTGTTGCATTGAATCTGTTCACCTTGTCTCGAATATGATTCTATTTACTATGTTTCATGCTTTACCTACTCGGTACATATTTCGTGCGGCCCCTTTTCTTCGGGGGGCGCGCTTCATGCCCGCGGTACGGACACACGCTTCGGAGATCCGCCAGCCTAGGATATCTACCCAGCTATTTCAGAGTGCTCCTTTATTCCGGAGCATAGTTTCGTGGTGTAACCCTTTGATATGTACATATGTTATCGTTTAGGGTACGACGGGGCCCTGTCCCGTCATATGGTGTCGTTGTCACTCTTAGAGGTCTCGTGGTCACAAGTGTGGGTACGTGTGTGGTTGTTGTTTTGTTATATGGTTATGACTTGTGTTTGGGGCGTACCCATTTGTGGTAAGCGACCTTGTCGGCTTGCGTAGCTATATATGTTTATCATGGCAGTTGTGTATGAAGGTAGCCTTCTCGGCTTGTGTTTTGTTGGGACGTTCCCTATATATATATATGACAGCCTTGCCGGCTTTTGCGCGATATGAACTGTTAAAGGTTATAACTCTTCAGGAGATAGGTAGCTTCGACTTGCACATGTTTTGCCCTTATACTTATGTCAGCTCGTTCATGCTAGAGGTGTATATTTAGGTATCGAGTGTATACGAGTGTCCAGCTCGGGCACTAGTCACGGCCTACGTGGTTGGGTCGTGACAATCATGATCTTAAATGTTTGTATTGGTGGGACGGTATGAAAAGAGACATTGCAGAATTTGTCGGTCAGTGCCCAAATTGTCAGCAAGTCAAGATATGATTCGTTCTGCTGACGCGATATGTCGCGATATGATATGTGTGATATGATATGTTTGGAGTTTGTACGGAGATTTGAAACCTTCTGGAGTATGCTGTGTTGTGGCACCAGTGTCGGGTGGTAGCCACGTTCCTGAGCGTTATGCACGATTTTGATTTGCATTATTTGTATATGTTTTTGCACAGGTTTGATACTTGATTGGGTATTTCTCTTTGTACTCATATTTCACCTGCGGTTTGGATTTCTGTACTCTATGCTTTACATACTCAGTACTTCCTTCGTACTGACCCCCTTTCTTCGGGGGCTGCGTTTCATGCCCGCAGGTACCGATATACGTCCGGAGACCCGCCAGTGTAGGCTACACACTCTGCTGTCTTGGATTGCTCCTTTTTGTCGGGAACTTTTGTTGGTTGGTATATATTACATGCATTTGGACTATGCGGGTACGACGGGGCCTGTCCCGTCATGTGTTTGTTCGGAGTACGCAGAGGCACGTAGTCGTCTATGTGGGTCGAGGGTCCTATGTATATTTGTTTTGTTGTGATTTGTAACTTTATGCGGTCCGTTTGGTGCGGGGGCCATAGCGGCCTATATGCCTGCATATGTGTATATATGTGTTCGGCGATGTGTATTCCGCCGCTTTTCTGATTTTGATATGGTATCTTATATCCGCGACCGCTTAAATTGGTATTTATTTATACGCACCTTTCATTAATGACTATGACGTCTGAGCTATTATAAATTATGATGATTTGATATGAATATCCGTTTGGGTGTCCAAATAGGGCGCCAGTCACAGCCCACGGGGCTGGGTCGTGACAATTAATGTCACACCCCACCCTAGGTAAGGCGTGACTAGCACCCGACACCTTGCGAAAACCGAGCGAACCAACTTACAACTCACATCCTCTATGTCTCGAATGGCAACAATAAGATCAAGAGAATAAATATGAAAATAATATCATGCATAAGTATATGTATAATAGATCCATGATGACGACAATACTACTGTCACACTATGACTAAATTGTACACAGGAACTGTCTACAAAGCCTCTATGAACATGACTGAGGTATACAAGTCGGTACAGGGCCCCCGACTTACCCTTAACACAATTCATATATATATATATATATATATATATATATATATATATATGTATATATATATATATGTATATATCTATATATATATATATATATGTATATATATATGTATATATATATATACATATATATATATATGTAGATATATATATATACACATATATAGACTCAGACTCGGCAATGCTCTAGGAAGAAGTGGAGCCATCACTCAAGACCAGTACCTGAAGGTAGCCTACGATGAAAGATCATCGTCTCGTCTATCTACACCCTAGCATGAACGCAAAGATCTACAAGAAGGGACGTCAGTACGAGCAATGTACTGAGTATGTAAGGCATGAATAGTAGTATGATATCAGAATGAAGATAACATAAGATAAAGTAAGTAATTATACCTCGTACTCTACTTAAGATCTCTGTCCTGTAAACTCCTCGTCTATAGTAAAAAAAACATTTCATACACATCCATACACAACATAAATACATATGCATTCACATATATTTACTATACATACATCTGTCATATCCATACCCGGCCCTTTCGGGACTTGGTGTCATCCGTACTCGGGCCTTTCGGGACTCGGTGTCATCCGTAACCGGCCCTTTCGGGACTCAGTGTTATCCGTACATGGCCCTTTCGGGACTCGATGTTATCCGTACCCGGCCCTTTCGGGACTCGGTGTTATTGGTACCCGGCTCTTTCGGGACTCGGTGTCATCCCCATCTGATTAGCTGGAGTGCAATGCATGCATACATACATATACATAAAAATACATAAATGAAATCAACATCATCATTAGCATTATCATTGTCACTATATCCTTCCTTAGAAGATCAACTATCTTAAGGTGAAGTCGACGATGTCATGGGAGTCTCGAGAATCATGAACTTAGATAGCATTGAATATAGAATCATTATCTTAGCTATATCTCACCTCGAAGGAACGAGTAACATAAGGTGAGACCATCAACAATAAGTAAGATCAAGAGATTCATGGAATGGCTCAATAATTTCATAATGCTCTCAAATCATAACTTCAAAATTTCTAGAAGAGAATCATCATCATCGTCACAATCATTATAGAACATTTTTCATTTAACATCATAAGAGCTTTGGAAATCTTGAATTCTTACTTTTGGGAATAAGAACGCCATAGAAATAGAGACGAAATCCTAGCTTAAGAATCATGCCTTTGAAAGAAAGGGACTAGCCTTAACATACCTTTCGGTCGCCTTAGTCGTTCAACGTTTATTCTTACAAGCTCGCAACTCTACACATAAACCATCCATGTTATCATTAGGCTCAATATCATACACTTGTCTCAAGCATTCAAATGAAATCTTTTTAGAATCTGTCGAAATTCGGGCAGCATCTCCCCTATATTCTTTACCTCCTCTAAATACCAAAACAACTCCCAAACAATACCAATAATATCAACAACAATATCAATACCAATATATTCCACAAAACATCCCACACAATGTTTCTCCAATTTTCAAACCAACCATAACAACATCCATAATACCATAATCAAAGAATTATATTCAATTTAGTCTCAAATTAATCCAAAATTCTCTTTCAAACTCACCTCATGGCCATCAACTTTAATTCAACTCTTTATGATTTTTCTCCTTTGATTCTTTCCTTCCTAAGAATTTCTAAACCTTGACATCATCTTAATCATGTAAATTATAGGAAAAACATACCTTATAGTAGAAGAACATCACTTCATTCACCCTTTCCAAGATCAAGTTCATCACCACCTTGAAGAGAAACAAGAACAATTATCTTTCATAAATTTTCTTTGAGATTTTGATGTTGATATTCTCTCTTGATGATACGAAAAGGTTGTGAAAGATTATGAAGGGTTATGGAGTATTATGGAGGATTAGGGAAAATTATAGAAAGTTATGGAAGGTTGAGGGGTACTTATAGGTGCGTGTGGGTCGGGGCACTGTAGCACCCGGGTACTGTCCGCCTAACTTGTAACGTCCATAACTCCCTGCTTCGATGTCTCATTGACAAAAGGTTTGTTGTGTTGGAAACTAGACTCAAAGAAATTCATTTTAGGATTTTGAAACACCTTAAAACTCCTTATATACCCGAAAGATATACCCCTCGAAAGTTGTTAAAATTCTGTCCACAATTACGCAACCTTTTTTTCAAATTTTCGATAAACTTATTTCCTTTGCTTTGCTTGGTCCCAGAATCTTCCGAAACTCTCCATACGTGATATTTATCATTGATCATACTTGATAATAGTCATTTTCTTTGGTTCCAAGGTTGTCCTTCCCGATTACGACTTACGAGATCGTAATGCATCTTTTACTTCATTGTTACGTTCTTCCTATGGCTTGTGCCTTTCAAAACTTCATGGAACGTCTCTGATACTCCATTAATACGGTGAAGTACGTGGCATAATCATGCTCTAAAAGTGCGAGGTGTACCAATTAGTCAACACTTGAAACGACATTACTCGAAACTCAAAATGACCATATCAAGTTCTAAAGGCTGTCTTCGAATATCATTCTCTCTAACTCTCACACAGTGGAACACCCGATCTCAAATCTATCTTTGAGAACCATTTGGCAAACATCTGTAATTGATCAAATAAATCATCAATCCTTGGAAGTGGATACTTGTTCTTTATCGTCACCTTATTTAGCTATCTGTAATCGATACACATTCGCAAGGAACCATCTTTCTTTCTTACAAACACAGGTGCCCCCCAAGGTGGCGAGCTAGGCCTAATAAAGCATTGCTCAAGTAAATCCTTCAACTGCTCCATTAACTCCTTCAATTCTGCAGGAGCCATTCTATAAGGAGGAATAGATATTGGCTTAGTATCTGGTAACACATCAATAGCGAAATCAATCTCCCGTTCTGGTGGAAGGCCTAGAAGCTCGTCCGGGAATACATTCAAAAATTCATTAACTACTGGAACAGACTGAAGGGTCGACGACTTTGCTTCTGTATCTTGAACCCGGGCTAAATGGTAAATACAACCTTTAGTAATCATCTTCCTTGCCTTGAGATAGGAAATAAACCTATCTCTTAAAGGTGCTGTATTACCCTTCCACTCTAGAACTGGTTCTCCCGAAAACTGGATACGAACCATTTTTGTCCAACAATCAGCATTGGCATAAAAAGAAGCCAACCAGTCCATACCCATAATAACATCAAAGTCTACCATATTTAAATCAATTAAGTCCCTTTTC
>NW_026727082.1:0-35818 GCF_029784015.1 Lycium ferocissimum | reverse complement strand
CGAGATACGCCCCTTTTACCGATTTTTCGAAAAATAGGCAATTTTTGGGATTTGAGTATTCCATGTTTCTATGCTTCGTAAATGTACGGGTGACCCTCCGCAGTATTTCTTGTAGATGATATACGGTCCACGAGAGATATCTTATGAGGAGCAGCCTATGGCCATATTGGATCGTCGAGTAAGAAAGTTGCGAACAAAGACGTGGCTCGTTAAAGTCTTGTGGCAGAATAATAACCGAGAGGAAATGACCTGGGAAGCTGAGGAGCAGATGAAGAAGAAGTATCCTCACTTATTTCCAGTACCTACAGGTAATCCAAATTCTTAACTTGATTATATTGTTTGATAAATGGGTTGTTGATCAATGAATGAATTGTTGTGATAACTATAAAAGAAGCTCCCCCGAACCGCTTGTAAGGTCCGTAAGATTAATCTAACATTCGAGGACGAATGTTCTTAAGGGGGGGTAGGATGTTATATCCTGCATTTTTGTATATTGGAACAATCCGGATTAATTATGAAAGGTAAGGACAAAACTATTCCGGGATACCAAGTCGGGATTTTTGATCTTTGATTTTATTTTTGGACATAAGTTGTGCATGAATTTGTTGGCATGGAACAATTAGGAAAATTTGGGACCAAAATTGGAATTAATGGAAGTTGAAAATTATTCATCTTTTCCATGTTGTAGCTGTTATAACCCGTAATTTTACACAATTGGAAAATTCGAAATAGTTGTGACTTGTAAGAAATAAGGCCACATGTTGATTTGATTTAATATATATGTTGTTCATGAAAAAAATATTGCCGCGGAAATATGGAGGAAGGTCAAGGGCAAAAATGGGAAATTTTGGAAATTTGTTTCGGGAATTTTAAAATAAGACCCGCAACAATTTGGGCCTAAATGAAATGAAATGAAAAAAAAAAGAAAGAAGGGCCCAATTCAAGGTGGTGGACGGCCAACTACATGGCCCAAGTCCACAATTAAATGAAACCCATGTATTATAAAGCAAAGAAGGGCCATGAACCTTCTACACATTTGACCATTCAAGAAAAACAATTGAGAGCAAAAAAAAAAAAGGGGCCATTCGGCCATTGAAGGAGAAAAAAAAAAAATTTTGCCCATCAATCTTGATCCAAAATCTTAACTTTCTAGAATTCCTCCTAAGTTGGAAACCCTCTTCAATGTGATACAAATTTGGAGGCAAGAAAGTACTTTTTTTTTTTACAAAGTGGAGAATTTGGAAAAGGTAAGGATTCTACTCTTTTTATTAGCTTGGAAGAATTTATATATATGTTGTAGTATGGGAATGAATGTAGAGTATGAAAATTTTGTGTCATGGGTATGTGTGTGTGTGTGGCCGAAAATGGGTGTTGATGAGAGGGATGATCAAATTTTATTTATTATGAAATTGTGTTGTAATGGCCTTTTTATGTAAATGGAAGAATAATGGTTCAAGTTGGCATGAGAATTTATTGCAAGTTGTTATAGGAAATTATGCGATTTTTTACATAGTTTTTATGTAATTATGGAAGTGGAGTTCTAAATGTGAATTGTTGTGTTGTTGGTGAATTTGGAAGGATGCTAGTCCAAATTAGCATGAAAAATTGGTTGTTAAGTTATTGTAGGAAGTTTTGTAATTTTATTGTAGATTTATGTAATTATGGAAATGAAATTGTTAGGTGCAAATTGTGATTGTTGTTAATGAAATTGGAAGATAAAAAGGTGTTGGAGTATTTATGTCGAAAATTAGAGGTTTTGATGAATTATGGTTTGGGTGGAATTTTTGTATATTTTGTAAATATTTTGTAGAATGATAGGAAATGCTCCCGAATTGAATTGGAATGATCTTGATTAGTAATGAATATGAAAATATTGATATTGGTTGAAAATGCGAAGTTAGATTGGAAGTTGTCGCATTATGTAGGAAAGAAGACTATTTATGTTAATATGCGTTTTACTTTGATTGTTGGTGTGGTTGGTGTTGTTGTTGGTATGGTTGTTGACATTTGGGCCGAGTTAAATTCTCGGGGGTGCCGTATGTATAGGGGAGATGCTGCCCAAATTTCTGTGGACAAGTATGAGTTAAGATTGAATTCCTAAAGGCTTGTAATTGACATTTGGTACTTATGACCAATTGTAGATTTTGGAGAAAACGGGATTTGAGTTTGGACAAGCGTAAAGAGCGAATAAGGTATGCGAAGCCTTACCTTTCCTTCCGGCATGATCTTTATGAAATAAGCAAATAACGTGCGTGTATGATTCTAAAGAAATTCCCGCTCTTAGAACCACTAGGATGGCTAACGTTATTGATTTCCATAAGCCACTTCGATGATTATGATGCGTATCCATGATGTCCGACGATGTGTATCTATGATGTCCGAAGTTTGGCCAATATGTTTTGATGGCATTTGAGAAACAAATGATCTGACTATAGTTTTGACTTTCCGAAAAAAATTAATATATTCGGTTGTTCCATTGAGCCTTTGATATGTTTTGATACGTACGTAAGATTCCAAAGGTTCTATTTGATTTGGTCCATAACGATATCCAAAAGATTCTTGACATGGTTACGGCTTTGATTCCCCAAAAATAGCTCCTGAAATGCTCGTAGAAGGTTCTGTACTTCAAACGATCCTTATTTGTTTCCTGATATGTGTATTCTTAACGTCATCAAATTATGATCCTTATGTCTTTCATACGACTAAATTTCAAAAGTTGGTTTTCAAAAGGGTTTTGTTCTTAAACGATTTTGAAACTACGAACATCCGTAACTTTCGCAGAAGGCTCGGATCGCTTTGATATCTTCGCAAATGATTTCATGACGTATAATGACTTAAGATTTCATAGGCGGACCCGGATTGGGTTGACGCTCGCCCGTGGGTCCCGCGACCTTCTATGTTGGTTCTAATGACCTATTTTCGAAAGAATTTAATACGACTATCTTTCCGACCCCCGAATATGACTATACATTTATTTGCTGAGCCTGAAATGAGGATTTTCACACATATGATTTTGATACGTGGCTATGGTTTCTGAAATTCGGTTTGATATGTTCCCGAGTGATATTCGGAAGGAAACCCGATTTGACTATTGTTCCAGCTTTGAAAGTAACAGCTTGTTTTGATTATCTTCGGGTCTTTGTAAGTGTTTTGCATTGCATATGGTATTAACCGGGTTCCCGGCCGCGGTATATTTATATAATTGTGATATTAACCGCCGGGTTCCCGGCCGCGGTATATTTATATATACGTGATCTTAACCGCCGGGTTCCCCGGCCGCGGTATATTTATATATTTTGATATTAACCGGGGTTCCCGGCCGCGGTATATATGATATGATATGTTTGATTTTCCCGTATATATGAGATTTAAATGGTTCTTTCGAAAAGAAATGTTTTCACTTATGACACTTAGTCCCATTATGGGCCGGATATTATACGCGGCGCGTTATACATGATTTGTACGTTCGGAGTAAGCGTTTGGGGCATTCGACTATTATGTTTGTTCTCCGTACCTCGTTTGTACGATTTGTATCTCGGATGTAAGCACACCGGTATTCGGTCATTATGTCGACTTTCTCTCGTACTCCGTGCTTCGCATGATTTTTTTACTATCTCATGCTTTACACGCTCGCACATATTCCGCATCGACCCCTTTCTTCGGGGTCGTGTTTCATGCCCGCGTGTGCCGTACGCCCGATTTGAAGATCCGCCGCTTAGGATACTTACTCTGTCGTTTTTTAGAGCGCTCCTTTGTTCGAGCGCACACTTTGGTACGTATTTTTCGTTGTAAATATGTATATATCTATTCGGGGGCACGGCGGGGCCCGTCCCGTCATATGATTCTCGTTGTTCCGTTTAGAGGTCCGTAGACACGTACGTGGGTTGTGTCTAGTTTGTTCGGACGTGTATGCGTGCGCGTGTTTTGGGCGGTCCCACTCGCCACGGCGCCCCCTGCGCTCGCCCGTATATATGTATATTGATGCGGTAGCCCCCGCGTGGCCTTTGTTGGTATTCTCGCTGCGCGCGTGCTTGATTTTGGATAGTAAGAAAACGAGGAAACTCGCCCAAATTTTTCTAAAATATTTAGATTATCACCTTACCTAAGCTGTGTAATATATGAGGTACCGTGTGTTAGTTACGTATGGGTGCCCGCCGGCACTAGTCCCAACCTACGGGTTGGGTCGTACAAGGTCGTGGCTTGAGAAGGCCCACACAATTTGTGGACAATTTTAATTGGTCCAACACTCAGTGTGGGCCAAGGACAATTGTGCACTTCATATAATGGCAAAAGATGACTAACTAGTCTTCATTCTCATTCACAACACTTAGAAAAAAATTAGAAGTCAAGAACCCACAAAAGGAGGCTCTCGCCAACCCAAGAGAAAAATCAACTTTCATTCAAGCCCTTCCAAAATTATTTTGTTGATGCAAACCCACTATTTTGAGGTCCCTAAGTAGCGTGGAAGTGTCGTTGGAGCGATCAACCCGCTAGTTTTCATTATCGCAAACCCTAGCCTCTTGTGGAGTTGAAGAAGAAAGGTAAGAATCAATTATGTTTTATGTGTTATAAAGATTGTATGCATGTTGTAGTATGTTAAAATGGATGAATATCATGAAAAATTAATATGTTGGAAGTGAGTTGTGTGCATGGTGTTCTAGCCGTGCAAACGGGTGTGTGTTGTGTGGTGTCAAGCTATGAATTAAAGCTTAGTTAGTATGTTATGATCATTGTAGGGTGAAGAATGATTGAGAATCATCCATATATGTATGTTGGTATGTTGGCCGAAAAATGGGTCATATTACATGGCAATGAACGCCTTAATGTCGCTTAGTGTTTTAGTCGTCGTCGTTATGAATTCTATGTTGGAAATAAATGTTTAATGACTCAAATTGATGTTGTAATTGTTGCGGACTGATTTGGAGGTTATTGTGTATTTAATGTAATTTGTATGTTGATGAGAATAGCATTGTTGGAATGTGAATTGTGGATGCAAATCATGATTTGAAAATGAGGAATGTGTTAAAGTGAGGTTCTCGGTTTGGGGCTGATTTCGGGTGAATTGGAGGAATTGTTAGATTGTTTGAAATGTTGTATGAATTGTTTGGAATGTCTTTAAATATTGTTGGTATGGGTTCGGGTTAGTATTTGAATGTATAAGCGTCGATTCTGGCTTGAAGGTAAGCCATTGAATCAATTTTATGAATGTTGTTGCATGATGGAAAAGAAGCTTATTAATGTATAGTGTCTTCCGGATTGGTTATTGATGTTGCTAGGTTGGTTGTTGTTGTTGTTGTTGTTGATTTGGCCAAGTTAAATTCTCAGGGTGGCCTATTTACAGGGGAAATGCTGCCCAAATTTCTGTAGAATTAAGGGCTAAATTGGAATTAAATGCCCAAAACGTTTATAGCTAATGTTTGGCATATTATGAATTATTTGTAGACCTTGGGCAGCCCGAGACGTAGGTTGGATTTAGCTTGAGCTTGGATTATATTGGAGAGCGTTTGAGGTATGTAAAGCAACCTTCTTTCTTTGGCATGCCTTAGTTAAAAATAGGCTATGACACGAACTTCGAGGAAACTCTATTCTCGCAAATCCGAGCATGTCTAAGATACGCACTTGTTTCTTGATATTCGTATGTTGATGTTAGGAAATATTGATCCTATGTCCTTGGAATTATTGAATTATAAAGGTTGCATGAAAGTTTGGCCTTTTTTTTTTTAAGAGTTTATTCTTTAACGATTCAAAAACTACGAACGCCCATAACTTTCACAGGAAAGCTCGGATTGCCTTGAGATTTTCGTGGAAGGTTGTATGATGTTAGACGAGTATGTTTTCCATAGGCGGGCCCAGCTCGGGCCTACGCCCGTCCGTGGGTCCCGCGACGCTCCTTTATGTAATTTCGACAACTTTTGAAAGAGAATGTTGTAATTATTATTCCGATTTCAAATATGACTATTTTACTTATCTTTTGAATTTATGACAATGATTTTATGCATATGATTCCTCACGACTCCGTTCGTGCATTCTGTTATATCCTTCGCCGAGTCCCGGCCATTCGTTGTCGTGCGTACTTTGTTATACTCGGTGTTATGCCGTGTTTATGGTTCACCGAGCTCCTCGCTCGAGGGCCGGTTCCACCGATATTTGGTGTTACGCTCGTGTTTGGCATTATGCGTCGTGTATAATATGTGACGGGATACGGAGATTTGAAACTTTCGGCGTTATGTCGTGTTATGGCGCCATCGATGCGCGGCGACCATATTTTCTGTGCCCTATGCATAATTCGTATTTTTAAAGTAAACATTCGATATTTTGGATTTGCACTTATTTTCTGTATTTCGGTTTCGATTATGACTCAGATTCATTTTCTGTATATTCTGCTTTGCATACTCAGTACATATTTCGCATCGACCCCTTTCTTCGGGGTCGCGTTTCATGCCCGCAAAGTGCCGTACACACAAGCTTGGTGATCCGCCGCTTAGGACACCCTTTTCCCGCCGTTCGAGTGCTCCTCTATTCCCGAGCTCACATTTTTGGTATATATTCGTTCGTTGCATTTGTATATATTTGTTCATGGGCACGGCGGGCCCCGTCCCGTCATATGATTCTCGTTCGTCCGTTTAGAGGTCCGTGGACACGTATGTGGGTCGTGCCTATTCCGGGTGTGTTTGTATATATTACGTTCTGGGCGATCCTATTCGTCGTGGCGGCCTCGTCGGCTTGCATTTGTACATTTTGGGCCGTTGTGCCGTTTGATAGCCTTGTCAGCTTTTGATATATATATGGTTGTGTTTGCGATGTGTTTGAGACAGCGTTTGATATTTGTGTCGGTTTAAGCCATTTGTTTGCGACCCGGATTTGTGATTGTGTTTGGGTGCCCAATTCGGGCACTAGTCACGGCCTACGGGTCGGGGGTCATGACATCCGAAGTAGTGGAGTGCCCCTGTAAATATGCTGAAAAAGCTCCTAGGTGTCCGCACTGTCTCCCTGTCTACCTGTGGGCATGAACACGGCGTCCATAAAGAAAAGACGTCAGTACGAACAATGTACTGAGTATGTAAGGCATGTACAATAGCATAATAAAGACATGAAGAAACATAAAGCTGGGAGCAACCCTATAACTGAATGCCTCTTAAGGCGGAGTCATGCATGCTAACTTTTATAATAAAAATAATATCATATCATACATATATAAGCTTCCCGGGTACAGTGTGATCATTATTAGCCCGCGTCCAGGCCTTCCGCGTCCAGGGGTAAACATCCCAAGCCGCCCACTAGTGGTATCTGCCCATGCCATATAGACATGGTGTAGTCATCATCATAGCTGCCCACTACGCCTGTCGTAGTGGTGACTGCCCGGCCATATAGGCGCGGTGTAATTGTTCATATACATAACATGAAGCATGCATGAGAACTCAAGTAAAAGTTGTAACTCTATCGAAGTGACGTAAGGTCGGGAATCTCCGATTATGTTATGGAATAGTCATGATCGTCATGTCTCACCTTGAAGGAACTAGTAACATGAGGTGAGACTATCATCAAGAAACCACATCAATGAAATCATAAGAATAAGAATATCGAGCTTATCATAGCATCAATATCATCCTCATCATCATCATCATTATCATGGAACATAGCTCATCTATATCTCATAAGAAGCTTTTAAGAATCTTTAACCTTCCTCTTTTAGAGTGTAAGAAGATTATGGGAATATAGAAAGAAAGTCACAAAATAAGAGTCATGCCTTTGAAGGAAGGGGACTAGCCTCACATACCTTTACGTCTCTCTAACTTTATCTATTAAATGCTTTCCTCCAATGTTCACGATTCTACATTGAAGAGAATTCGTACTAAGGTTAGATAACCGGAAACATACTTAAGCTTAAGCTAAAGCTAATGAAAATCGGGCAACATCTCCTTTGTTTCTACAACTTCCTCCATATAATATAACAACTCCCACAATATCATAATCAATAAACTTCGTTAAGCTAGACATTATTCAATTCTCAAAATTCCCTCTCAAAGCCATCCATAACCATAGCTATAATATAACACCATATTCATCCCCATATAATACTTCTTTAACATCATCTATATAATTTATAACAAGATTATACTCATAACATGTCAAGAACTATGATTCAAGTCAAGTTACTATTCAAGAATACCATTATTCCCATATTTGAACTCCATATTCTACTTTCTTCCTCAATCCAAGTCTTTTAACCCTTCAATATTCTTAATAACATGAAATGATCATAAAACTCACCTTTGATTATGTAGGAATGGGCTTTGGATGAAAATACTTCACTTGAAGAAAACCCTAACTTAAATTCCAAGGAAATTTCTAGCTTCCATGAACCCTTGTTAGCCTCCTTGCACTTGATTCCACTAATTATTGGTGTTTGATCTTGGATTCACCTTGATTTTATGTTAATGAAATGTATGGAACCTTCTAGAGGTCTTGAGAGAAGTGGAGAAGATGTAAAATGAAAAATATAAACTTGGGTCACATATTTACACTTAGAGAAAAAACTGTCCTGATCATGTTATACGGACACTTATACGGTCCGTATAAGTGGCCGTATTCCACCATCAGGGATTTTCCCCTTTCTGTAAAGTTGTACGGACACTTATACGGACCGTATAAGTGGTCGTATAACTCCATCTTTCCGAAGTTAGTCCCGTCGTTTCGTTTGATCTCCAATCCCTATGGAACCTTCTTAACACTTGTTTAACACTTCATTAACAATCTAAATATCCTCATAACTCTTCTCCAAGGCATTACTAATCACTCCTTAACTCGATGGCTGCAAAATCTTCCCCAAACACAACTTATACCTCACCTTCCTTTGGCGAACTTAGTCTCACTAACTCCTATCACTTCAAAGTCTTATCCTATGCACTTTTAGGCCAGCAAATACCCTTCTTATAATCATAAGGACCTCATGTTCACCTTAAGCTTACGTTAGTCTATTTACCGCGCAACGACATGAAGTTTTCGAGGTGTAATAATGGGACCAATGGTATCGTGAGAATATCAAGATCATGAGCTTTAGTGATTCTAGGAATGAAATCATCATGGAAGATACTATGGATTTCACATAAAGGTATACATCAATGGGATCATGCCTTAAAAAAGAAGGGTTAGCCTTACATACCTCTTTGTCTTCTTAATTACTTAACGTTCACTGCCCAAGCTTGAGAAATCTACATTTAAAAGGATTCATACCATGGTTAAGTCTTAGAGACACTCTTAAATTCAAACTAGAATAGTTCATGAGCTAACGGAAATTGGGCAAAGATTTCACCTATTTCATCTACTTCTACCAAATTTCAAAACAACTCCCAATCAACAATGACATTATCAACAATACCACAATCAAGAGACTTCATTCAAGTTAAGCATCATTCAATCCCCACGACTCCTTTCAAGATCACTAATAATAATAATCTCAACACACTTCATATACACTTACATACAATACTTCCTCAACATCATTAGACTCACCCACAACAAGGTTATACTCATAACATGCCAAGAATATCAATTCAAGTTAACATATAGCTCAAAATATCCTCAAATTCCTACTTGAACTCTATTTTCATTTTTCTTCCTTTACCCACATGGTATAACAATCAAACAACCTCAACCATATGTAGAAGATATAAAAACTTACCTTAATCTCACAAGAACAAGTCTTGAATCAACTTACCCCACCAAAGTGAAAAACTATAACATCAACACCCAAGGAAAACATGAGCTCCACAAGCCCTAACAAGCTTCTTAGCACTTGAACCTCTTAATTCTTTTAGATTTTCTTGGGTTTTGGCTTGGATTAGTTTATAGATCTAGAGAGGGGGTTTTGGAGAGCTCAAGGATCTGTTTTGGGGAAATAATGAGTCTAAATGAAGTGGGACGAAATATATAAAGCGTGACTTAAAAACCCGACGGGCAATTCTGCGCCCACTTTGACGGACCGTCAAAATTTATACGGTCCGTCAAAGTGAACCGTCAAATTGCCCAGCTTTGCACAGCTCACTATAACCGTTATACGGTGGTGCTCCACCATTTGACCGGCCGTCAAATTTCCTACGGTCCATCAAATGGTCTTGCAAAGTGACGCTATCCGATAAGTCGCTCGTTTCGATTCGTTTGACCTCCAATCCTTATAGAACCTTCTTGGCACTTGTGTAACACTCATTAACCACTTAAGGGGCCCTACAGCTCTTCCTCAAGACACTAGTAAATAAATATTAACTTAATTGCTACGAAACCTTCTCAAACATAACTTACACTTCACTGTCTTCAACGAACTTAGTTTCACACATTCATATAACTTCAAAATCTCGTGGTACACACTTAAGACTATCAAATACTCTCCTTAATCTCATAGGGACTTCATATTCACCTTAAGCTCGCATTAGTCTACTCTCAATACAATAAGTCCGAAATCTCATAGGTGTAACACGAGTAGTTTACATGACAGGGATCTTAAGAAGAGTACGGGGTATAACTACTTACTTTATCTTATGTTATCTTCATTCTGATATCATACTACTATTCATGCCTTACATACTCAGTACATTATTCGTACTGACGTCCCTTCTTGTGGACGCTGCGTTCATGCCCGCAGGAGCAAGTAGACGAGACAAGGATCTTCCGCAGTAGGCTGCTTTCAGGTACCAGCTTTGATTGGTGGGCTCCATCTCTTCCTGGTGCATAGCCGAGTCTGAGTTGTACATGTTTTTTTTTGTTTTGACAAGAGGGTATGTCGGGGGCCCCGTCCCGACTCGGTACTTCAACATGTTATAGAGGCTTGGCAGCAGACGATTCCTGTGTACAACTCAGTTATGTCTTGTTAGTGGATATGTGGACCTCGCAGGCCCATTACATATATACGTATGCATGATTTTATATTCATAATTGGCCTTTTTGGCCTTGTTTTGCCGTTTGAGACATAGAGGATGCGAGTTATCAATTGGCTGCTCGGTTTCCGTAAGGTGCCGGGTGCCAATCACGCCTCACCAAGGTTGGGGTGTGACACATAAACAAAATCAAAACAAAATAAATCTAGTTAAAAATCACAACTGAATTTAAAATCAGTTTAAAAAAAGATAAGTCTAAAACAACAGTAATATTAAAATAATGGAATAACAAAAAGAGAAACCAAAATTTGAAGCATAAAACTTAATTTTTCTTATTTGTACCTTTTTTTTGCCTTATTTTAATTTATTATTTTTTTCTTCTTCTTTAGAATCCAATAATTTTTATTAATGATAGTAAATTTAATTGAAAACTCATATTTCTAAAATAACAGTAAAAAATTCAATAGCAGTAAACTTAATTGCAAATTAGAACAAAAATTATTCAATAATAGTAAACTTAATTGAAAACTTTGAATATTATACATACTTACAATAAATAATGTTGCGCGCCATGTTTTAAGTCTTTCTAATTGAGTGCCTGAGTTTACCAAAAAAGAAAAAAAATTAAGAAAACAAATATAAAATGACATATAGATGCTCTTTTTGCCTTTTTTGTCTCTCACTTCAAAAAGAGTGAGGCAACTCTCCATATCATTTGACATGCAGGGGGTTTTAGATCAAAAATATTATTCTCAGGGATGGTAACAGCAACATTTCATAGTTTAAGTATTAAATTAATAAACGTAGATAATTTAAGGGGGATTTTAGATATTAAATCTTTTATTTTATTTTTTGGATGTTGGCAGTTAGTACGGCCTACAATTTTCTTGGAACTATCATTTGTAAGTACTTATTTATTAGGACTTTGAAGTAGAATCTTTCATAATTCTATTTGACACAATTTTATATTACTATCATATATAAGAGGTAATGTGAGGACTTTTGTAGTCCTCACAATAATTTCCCAAATTTTTAAAAACTTTTTTGTTAATTATTTTTATGTCCTAATTTTATTTATTTAAGTCAATTTTTTGTTTTTGTTTTTAAAAGCCTACTTTTCAAAAGGTATCGAAATGTGGGGACTTTTGTAGTCCTTACAATAATTTTCAATTTTTTTTTTAAAACTTTTTAATTAATTACTTTTAGGTCCTAATCTTATTTATTTATGTCAATTTTTTTGTTTTTGTTTTTAAAGTCTACTTTTCAAAAGCTATCAAACCTCCTACCTCATTTTTCACGATCTTTGATTTTCTGATTGGTGCTCGATATCCGCATTCGGCCCAATTAATCCGATAATTACGCACCGCATCGCGCCTATTCGGGGGAGCGCTTCCTCCAAAGATTTTTTTCCATATCCATGTTCGAACCCCTAATCCCTAATTAAGAGAGGAGCGGTACCTCCATCTGCCGTAAGTTAAATTATGTATTTGTCTTAAAAGTTCATTAACTATGTATAGATTATTTATTTAGAACTAAATAACTTTAAAATTAGGATACATAAGTTATAATTTCATCAAAATGGAAGTTAAAATATTAAAGGAGTAGAATGAAAATTTTGCTTTTATATAACTACCCACTTGCGGACTACAATGAGATATGGTTGTTGTTGTTGTTGTTGTACACTTGTATTAACACAAATTATATTTCTTTAGTTAAAATATCTGCTTTTATATCTTGAGTTTGGGCCCGGGCTTAGCACGGGCCTCACATAACTGGTTAATGTATAAATGTAAACTACTATTCCCTTGTTCTCATAATAAGTGTCACATTAATCGAAAAAATTTATTTCATAATAAGTGTTATTCTAGAAAATCAAGATATAAATTGACTAATTTTTTTCAATTCTACCTTTAGATAAAAATTGACAAGTTAAAGTAATATCTAAATGATGATTGGAAAAGCCACATAGTAACTTGATATTGTTGGATTCCTAATGTCAAAATGATTACTACTTGTGCATGCTCTAATTAAGAGGAAAAAATAATTTATTTTTATTATATAAAGCAATTTAGTAAACTTCACATTACATTATTAATTTTTTAATATATGTGTTTTTTACTAAGATAACACTTATTATGGAACAGAGGGAGTATTTATATGAACGCAAGTACAATGAAGGGTGGATTTGGGAATGATGAAAAAGAAGTTTGCAAGTGGAAGTGAACCCCCAAAAAGCAGCAGAGTGGTAAAGCTGCTGAGAACTCCCAAAAGAGCAACTCCAAAGGCTTAAAAAAAAAAATACACTTTTTCTTTTCTGATTTTTCACCCGGTGTTCGATTCCAGAATTAGAGTCCGATTATATCCGAATTTGTGGCGTACCGGCCTATTTTTAGAAAGTGTTCGATCCCAAAACCTCTAATTAAGAAAGAAGCAGCCCCATCCACTACACTACATCCTTTACTGGTAATAATAATAATAATAATAATAATAAAACTCTTGTATTTTCTCTGTGTTCTTTACCTCCATTATTTGACAGTGTCTCTTTTAAGAGGGTTCAGAGTACTTCACAACCTCCCAAGCTGGCACCATGCCCCATTGTCAGCTGTCTCCTTTTCATTGTGTACAAACAATCTCCTTAACGGCAAAACAAAGAAAGAAAAAGACCATCGAAGCTGTGAATAGAATTTTTTTACTACCAATATAATTTAACTATAAATCTTTCCATTTTCGTATATAAATTGTACACTTCACAGTAATATGATGGTCATAACAGATTATTAGTACAATTTTCAATTTATTAAACAATGTTTATATTATTCAAAGTCACCTACAATTTTCTTTGATAAGTAAATAACAAAAAAAACTTATTACATGATTTATGCAAATACTCATGAGTGAAAACTTACACTATTTAACTAATTCAAATAAGTCACTAAAATTATTTTTTGGAATTTATCAACAATGGGTTGTTACTTGTTAACATATGTAAAAATGTGTGCTTCATTTAAATAAAAACAATCTACATAATATAAATAGTTTTTATGGTAAGTAAATAGATTAACTCGATCTACTAGTATAAAAACTTTTTATATCAAGCTGATACGACTTCTAAAAGTTAAAGTGAGTGATTATACCCTAAAACAAATTAAGTACATTTTTAATATACAAAAATTTTACTTTCAATGTATATAACAGACTTGTTTAGTACGGGAATAAGATGAGATATGTAAAATTGAGATAAATTTATACCATCAATAAGATACAGTATAAATTTAATCTCAGGCAATCTTCGAATATTCCACCTTATTCTATCAAATTTGAAATTATTTTATCCACCTCTCAAATAAAATAAATTAATCCAAAATTATAATACCGAATAATTTAATCCGTGAACCAAACCACCCCACTCTCACCCCAAGCCTGACCTTTCTTTTCTACTAGGTACCCCCGAGGCCCCAACTCACAAATATTCATATCAGAAAAGAAAAGGTTTTTTAGTAAAGAAAAGGCAAAATAAAACAAAAAATATTTACAAAGTGTGCTTCACCATAAATGTAAATGTTTTGTCAGAGTGTGTTGAAGTGAATGGATACCTTTTAATGATGATTTGACTCAAATAAGGTTGTAATGAATGGGCTGAGCAAGTTGGAAATGGAACTTGGTTCAGCTTCTTCTACTTCTACTTCTCCTGACTCTCCTAACAGTTTGAAGTTTGGTCAAAAAATCTATTTTGAGCATGTGGGTGTTGTTGCAGCTCAACCCAAATCGGCAACTGGTCAGCCCTCTCCAGCCAAGAAAGGAAAGGGTGGTTTGGTTCAAGGTAGGCAACCACCTAAGTGTCAAGTTGAAGGTTGTGAAGCAGATCTGAGTGATGTTAAGGCTTACTATTCTAGGCACAAAGTTTGTGCTACTCACTCTAAGTCTCCTACTGTCATTGTTGCTGGTCTTGAACAAAGATTTTGTCAACAGTGTAGCAGGTAACTTAATTAAATAGAGTTTTCATTTTTGTATGACTAATAAGTACTTTTATTAAGAATATTAGTGTCTATGCTCTAATTGGTATATAGCTAGCTGCATGCATATGATTGAAAAATATTAAACTATTGCTTGCTGTTTATTTTTTCTTTTTGCTTATGTAGTTGTGGTCCTGTCCCTCTGTGGGTTTTGCATATTGGACTGTTTAGAGAGTTGACTATGATGGATTTGTTAATTTGGTGTTACTAATTCATTGCTGCAAGAGGAATTATATAATATTAATCTTTTTTTGTCTAGTTAAGGTGTCTCAATCTCCCCCTATACATAACATCCAAGAGCTGCTTGAAAGCTGTGAATTCAATTATGTCTTGGTTGAATGTGATATTGAGTTTGCAAATCCTGTAATATGATCTTTTTTGCTTATTAAATTATTTGATTTTGGTTTATAGATGTTCACTGCAATTTTCTGCTTCTTTCTGAGATGGATGGAGCATTTTTCTGCTTCTTGTGGATGGCTCAACAGAAACTAGATGCTTGTTTCCAAAAATGGCTTGAATAATTCTTGCTCCCTTAATCATTAACTCAGAGGCCTTTATTTTTGGTACTTCTTTACAATTTGAGTGTAAAATGGGACAATTAAATATTAGGATGACTACCTAATCAAGATTCAATCTTCTAAAACCACAATTCGCTTTTTGAAAAACAAACTTAACTATTCAGAAATCATGAAAATGCATGTTTGTAGAATGTTTTGAGTTTCAAAAGTACTGTGTCTTGCATTCTTCATTGAAAGAAAAAACAGCTGTAAAATACATTTGGGAAGCGACAGTAGACTAGCTCTGGGAGAGAGCGTGCACTCCAATTATAGTTCATTAGTATGCCTACAACTGCAAGACTGATAAAGTTCGAAAGCTTTAGATGTGATCATGGCTAAACAGTGTGTTATAGTTTTCACGAATGTACTTTTGTTGGTTCGAAGTGGCTGTGGTAAGATGGTGTTTGGTTTTGTGATTCACTCAAAAATGTGCATTTTGTCGCTAACTATGAAATGTGGAAGCTTAAAAGATTATGTAAATCAGTGTTGTGAAGCCAAGCTACTAGTAAATAAATGGTGTGCCTAAATTGCTGTGGTTAACACAATGGAGGATTTCCTCTATCTCTACTTTTGGACTAAAAACAAATGCAGTTACAAGTTAACAAAAAAATATTGCATGGTTCCTAAAGAGAGGGGAAAAGGAGACGAATAACTCCAAATTTAGGTGAAGTTGAATTGTAACTTGAGGAGATATACTCATGTTGAAGTAATAAAAACTGTATAAAAAGGACGAATGATGGAGTAGGTGTAAATATGCGATTCTGAGCAGTTTTATCCAAAGAAATATCTCAGAAAATTAATGTTACTAAATATAATTATCAGAAAACATAATTAACAATGTCTCTCGCCAATTTTCCCCTGAGAAGTCCAAGTTATGTATTTTATGTGATGAATAAGTGTTCTTTCGTTTGGGACAGCATGATGCATGCTGAAGAATCTGGGAGACACTAAAAAGTAAAAGTATTAGACCAAGTATATTAAGTTGAGAGTATCTTGTGAAGAGATATTCTCGTCTAGTTTAGTTATTGTAGAAGAGATGTTGGTTAACAAAACTCAGCAGTTTACCTACATATATTAGATCAAAGGACTTATTTGTTAGTAAGGACTGTGTTAGAGCTAGGAAAGAGGGTGGTCTATCCCTGGTTGTTTTCTATACTGGGAATTGTATTGTGACTGGAGGGTGTGGAGGTCGAGTATCAGGGTAGAGGGTTAGTAGGTTGCCGCACGGATCTCTTTTACGTACCAGGACTATTAGTAGTCGCTTTTTTGACGTCTGCTTATTCTTAAATCTCTAGTGCTAACTGCTTGTTTCTTTCACTTCGTTTATCTTATTATCTTGCTGCAGTTACTGCCTTTTATTACTACTGCCTTTTCATCTTTCCTTGAGCCGAGGGTCTATCGGAAACAGCCTCTCTACCTTTCAAGGTAGGGGTAAGGTCTGTGTACACTCTAACCTTCCCAGACCCCACCTGGTGGGATTATATTGGGTATGTTCTTGTTGTTGTTGCCTGTATTGCTCTTTTCTTTTTTCCCCTTTGTGATTCTGAAAGGGAGTTGGGTTGAGGAAAGCTGTTCTTACGGCTAAAAGTTGCCACAGGTGCAAGCAAGAAGAACCTCATCTTGTTTAAGTATTTTGTTTTCGATATCTGGAAGGCATGAGTCAGCCCAGTTGCTGATTAATGTAGGATCTTTTGTTATTCTTCTTGAATTTGGCTTTCATTATGCATGCAGCGCCTCCTAAAAGAAGGAAAAGTGTGATTCAATGATCACCAATGATAATGCACTTTAAAAAAAATGATTTCTTGAAACTACAGTTGTGGACTAAAGGTGTTTCTTTATTGCAAATAACCTTTTTCTTCATCAACATATTTGTCTGTTCTGTGTCTCATGTAGTCTTAGCCAGCCAGGTCCGGACATGGTGAAGTCTTTGTAAACAATTTTAAAATTTGTGCTGTAAAAGATTAACTTCAACTTTATTTTGTGTTGTCTAAGTCCATTCTGCTAAGTTTTCATTTACTTTGAAACAAGCAATCTCATGGATTTCTATGTCAAAAGTCTTTTTCAAAATTCACAGAATTGACATTTATGTGCACTATAATTAACAAAGGAAATTAACAACTGCACTCAAACTTATAGCATGGCAAGTAGCATGAGTTGTTGCTCAAGGCTAATGCATATATAGTGGCAAGCACTTGATCAGTTTGTTTGATGCAATGAACAGTACTTTGTCGTGTACCTTGATTCGCTTGGTTGTTCTCTCTCAGCATCAGATATAGTAATTGCAGTGCCTTTCCAAGCCGAAACAAGGACGTAATAGCGCCAGTTTTAGCACTCTAATTGTCTGCAGAACAAAAAGAAATCCTTTAGAATGCAAGAAGTACCCTTTCAAAGGGTCTTGCATGGATAAGTTGCTACATTACATTGTCTATGTTGGCTGAAATTATTTCGATAGGACACTCGATTTAGTGTTTTGATCTATGCAATGTGGTGTGTTCTTGATGAAAATGTTATTGCCCTGCATGGATCTACTTTTTTACCATAGAGATGGTGTTGATAATAATTCTTCCTAGTGAGTTTATTTTTTCTATAAAAACAGAACCGCAGACATTTTTTGGTTCGATGTTAGTTGCTATGTGATTAGCTTTTCTGACAAGTAAAAGGTTTTTCATGTTTGTTTCTATTTCAAAGACATTTTAGCTGCTAAATCTTAATGCACTTAAATTATGCCCTTTTGTTTTGGTTCTAATCACCTTGGACGACTCACTTGGTAATAGGAAGTGAACGCCAGTTTTAGGGCCTCCTACCAGCCCAAAGACACTCGACATGGTCGTCTTTGGGTCAAGCTCAGTGGCTTTTTTTCCCAAAAGCCTACTCTATTTGAGAGTATGGCTAGACCTATATGTAAGCTTCTTTCCCTTCAACTATCAATTTTACACCCTTACAAATCTTCTCCTAGAACTAAGCCTAGTATGGTCCATTATGGAACGTGATGGGCCCCTAAATCCTAGCAGTGCATGACCTACCACCACGACTGATGGGTCAGCTCATCACCAAGATTGAGAGGCTTATTGGAAATTTGTTATATGCTACTTACCTTGTTCTAGTAGTTTCAACACACAACCACCAGACTTTTGTGCGTCTCCAACAGGCCCAAGTGGTCATACGAACCAACCGACTCCGAGCTATCACCTATCTCCATATTCATTTCCTCGAACTGTCAACTTCGATACTATGTAAAGAAAGGAGGAAGAAGAAATTCGAGAATGAATTGCTTGATTATTCCCTAAAGCATGTTAGGAATCAGTTCACAAGTAATAAAAAACGAAAAGAAAGAAATTCCAACTCCTAATTACCCAATTGTAGGATTCTAAACCTTCCCATATTTACAAGGAATAGATTCTTGCCATATTTACAATTTCTCACACATTAAATTAAAATATTCTTCATAGTATAAATTTCCAAAATGCTCCATTTGTTTGGTAGAAAAAGTTGGGGCACTTAAAGTTCAATAATGGTTTCCTTTTTCTTTGTTTCCAAGTTCTTTTTTTTCGGGGGTTGGGGGGATTAAGAGTCCACTCTTGATTCTAAGCGTCTAGGTGGTTGATGTGATGGTATCAGTAAGGTGCTCCGTATTGGTGATCTATTTCTCCTCTCTTGCGATCTTGCTTTTTATATATCGTTTAGCATTATTGCTATTTGTGATTGTTAAGTTCATTATCATTAATAGATCTTCGAGCATGCCAATGCTTGTTCAACTTTTAGTTAAATCCTTCTATGTGATCAAAAGTGCTTGAATTGTTGATCTAACTACAAGAATCAAGAGGTTTGAAGAACAAGAGGGAGCACAAACCTCAGCATGATGTTTGACATGTCTATCCATAGAATGTAACTACTTTTACGTTATACAAACACAAAAGTGCTTTTAAGGTCGCCGCAGTTAATTACATTTGACTCTTTATACCGACTGCTATGATTGAACCTTACTTTATTTTGTCAAACGGGTTAAGGGATTGTCATAGCTAAACTTAGTTTCCCATAATTTAAATGGTTCAGCTGAATGATTTATTTCCATTATGTTTAATAATAATGGAAAATGCTAGTCTGCAATTGGCAATGGGAGCTAACAATATCTTTGATCTGTTGCTTCTCTTTGCATGGGATTAATTGTTGGTATCTTTGCCTCCAGGTTCCATCGGTTGCCAGAATTTGACCAAGGGAAACGCAGTTGCCGCAGGCGCCTTGCTGGCCATAATGAGCGTCGCAGAAAGCCTCCACCTGGATCTCTCTTGTCTACTCGTTATGGAAGTCTCTCTTCATCAATCTTTGGTAAGAGTCCTTCCATTTCCCATTCCGACTTAATAAAGCTAAAACATTTCTTTTGCTTTGTTACTTTATGCTGACCGGGATTATGTTAATATCTGCACTGATAGAAAACAGTAGCAGATCTGGAAGCTTTCTGGTAGACTTCACTGCGTACCCGAATCTCACTGAAGGTGCATGGCCAAATGCTAGAACATCTGAGCGAGGATGGGATAATCAAACCACTGCGTCAGGGAAGTTTGTTCAATCTCCTTGGCTGAACAGTTCTGAAAATCCTACATCCGACCTTGTTCTGCAAGGTTCAGCTGCTGGTAGGACCAGTTATTCTGGTCCCGGTATTCCTTCAGGAAACTGCTATTCCAGTGGTGCTCTCTCTCTTCTGTCAAATGAGTCCTGGGGCTCAAGGAACCAACCCTCCAGCCTTGGGGTTAACACTGCTGGCGGTGGACATAACGTTCAACCATCAGGCCCCCATGCTGTTCCTATCAATCACTACTCAGGCCCTCAATGGGGATTCAAAGGAAATGAAGGCAGTAGCAGTTCACATAACATGCCTCCTAATCTGGGTTTGGGTCAAATATCTCACCATGCTCTCAATCAATACTCTGCTGAGACTGGAATGGCTCAGCACAGTGGAAGACAATTCATGGAACTGGAGCACTCCAAGGGTTATGATTCTTCTGTTCAGAATGTGCACTGGACGCTTTGAGAGTCATCTCCATCATATCTAGTATCATGGTTGTAGCAAGACTTTGCTCAATAAAATGGTATCATTTGTATGGCTGTCTGTAGACTATTGTCACTTTTTGATGCTACTTTTGTGTGACTCTCCTAAGCTTGCTAAAAAACGACTTCCTATGTGTTTCCTTATGAATTGTGTGTACGGTTAACGTCTTGTTGCTGCCGTTTATTTAGCATTTCCTTTTAATGCAGCGTCGTGTTCCATTTCTCACACATTGATGACAGTATCCATCCTGCTAAGAGCAGATATACTCCCATTGAATGGAGTCCTAGTCGAGCTCTCTACTTTGCATTATGTAAATTGGGCTGCTCCAGTTGGATTGCATTAGAAATTGCTTTTGTTGTGCGTGGGATTGCCGGGGAAACCCTTGACTTGATTCATTCTATAGTGCCAGACAAACCCCAAGATGACAAAGACTCGCCCAAGGCAATATCAGGCACTAGTAGATGGAGTACGAACTAGAATTGATTAAAGATGCTTAGGTGCTAGTAGGTGGACTTAATAAGGTGGTTTGTTATGTGTTCTCAAGGCTCCTCCACCGGGCTTTTCACCAATTAGACGGTCTTTACCAGCAGTGCCATCTTCCCCGCTGGTTGTGTGGGTCTACTGTTGCTTGCTGCTGTATTCTCTTTATCTATGGATTAAAGGAAACTAGAGATCCATATAGTATGTTTTCATTCCTCATGAGTCCATTATTTCTCCAAAGAGAGGGGTTAAGAGTTAAATCTTCTTATTTACCAAGTAGGAAGGTGTTAAACCATTGGGATGCTTCAAATTATGCGGGATATTCTTATTCAACAAATTGTCGGCACCTCAAGAAGGTCGATTTTATTACTTACAAATCGGCTATGAGAGCCCTTTGCTTGGTGTGGCATTAGTGAACCTTGACTAATCTTTATACTGTCTATATTATAAGGAGTCACTTACCATCGAGCAGGGCTAAATCAAGGGACATAGCTATACAATTTTCATATTCGAGTTGCTCAAATTTAGAAAGAATAACAGGAAAAGCACTCTCTTCATTTTTATTTCATATATCACTGTTTAATATTTTTAATAGCCCCACTCCTGGCATGAGTCCAGGACCAGCCCAGCTGCCGAGGTGTTAGAACCATGCCAACCAGAATGTCCTTTTGAGCGGAACAGACAAGATAGTGTCATGGTGTGTACCTTTTTGGGCAATCGAATATGACAATGCTGACATTACAGACGCTATAAATATATATTTAGAATAGCTACAACTTCAATCAACAGCTATGCAGTACAGGAATCACTAATCTTGATATCCAGCCACCATCCATCGTGCACTATAAAGGCTACTGGCTCAAGAAATGCAATTCGAAGCTATTGGAGATGCACCAATATAATCTTATCAATGGATTCTACTGTCGATAATCAACTGAGACTGAGCCTCATTCACCTGAACAGAATTGTCATTCTGAGCTCTTGTTTTACTGCCAAGAAGCATGATTTAGAAGGACAATGAATCTTCTTCATATCCTTGGAAATTATCCATCTGTTGTGGAGGATTCTAAATCCTTTTCAAGGTGTTGATGCTGAGGCCTACTGGGAGATGGCATCTAGTGGTGGAGTCCTCGGTTATCCCAGGGCAGTTAGACAGCAGTGCCTCGGTGGACTCGTACTGTAAAAAGAAAAAGAAAATTAGCAATAAGATGCAGATGTAAATTGACGAGAGCTTTTCTATTCAAGGGAAGTGAGTGCTATCCTTTCCACTCCCCTTACATGATACCGCTAACTAGAAACTGGAAATTCGAGTCTCTCCAACGCATGCTCTCTCTAATCTCTAACAGATAGACAAACATTTATCCACGAGAAAATTAGTTACTTTAGTAGCTAAGAGTAAGTTTTGAATGTTGATTAAGTTTTGAATGTTGATTAGAACTTTTCTCTTCAAGGAAAAATAAAATTCAGTTGATTAGAGCCTTCCTCTTCAAGGAAAAATAATGATATGTCTAAGTAGAAACTGGAAATCGTAGAGTCTCCAACACACTCTCTTTAATCTCTAACAGATAGACAAAGCTTTATCAATTAGATTGAGAATTAGTAATTATAGTAGGCAAGCATTTCTTCTTTACCTCTCCTTTGATTTACTCTACTAAACTCGTCAATTTCATTTATTTTTTAACTCATCATTTTCATTTTTCACCACCTAATAATGTTCTCAACAAATACCGAACCGTTTCCCCAAAGTCAAGGGGGTGTTAATTTTGGGTTGCACTATCCCGCATATCTGAAGGTCCAGATATAAAGGTCAAAGTTGTTGGTAACAACACAATTCTTATCTTCAACATCAAGCTTACCACACCAATTCAAGACTAAATTTGGGTTTTGAACCATAATTAGTTACAGGAAAATAAAGTGAATTATTCACTCTGTTTCGATTTGTGTCCTACTTTCCTTTTTAGCATGTTCCAAAGAGAATGTCTTTTTGTATATTTAGTAAGTTTTTCCTTCTAACATTCTCATTTTACCCTTAGTGACACTCCCTTACAGCAATAACATGCATGTTTAAGCCCAAAAGATGCAACAGTATTTTTTATATAATTATACACACCTTTAATTTAAGACAATAGCACATAAATGAAACAAAGGGAGTGCTATTTATCTAAGATATTCCTCTACTTACCTGACATCCACAGAAGAGACAGTAATGATACTCATCTCTCAGTTTCATCAATGTATTGAGCAAATCCTGCATTGAAAGATGTGAAGCAGTACCCAAAATCAGTAGCAGGTTCAACCAGAGAAGAAAAGCATTTCAAGCAGCAACCTAAATAAAAAAGTAGTCATCATCAACAATAGCATTGAAAACAAGCTACAATAAGAGGAAGATGAGTGGCACATAATCAAAGAAGGCTAAGAAAAAGCACCATTTGAAAGATTCATATGCACTTATTGGGAAGTCAAAAAATAGAAAACACAAAATAAGAAAAATCAAGGGTCAGTTTTACATTTGCTTCCAGAAAAGAACATCCACACGCAAGACAAATTTGGGTCATAAGCACAGAATAAAAATCAAAAACATGATTTACAAGAGAGATTCGACATTTATAGGCCATACATATAAATTTTAAATAAAACTATACATAATCTAAAAGCAATCTAGCAAGAAACTAGGCATTGTTAATCACTAACCGTCCTAGAATCAGTTTGTAAAGCAAACCTAAGCCAACTAAGTTTTTGCACAAAATGGGTTAAAAGGAAAAGGGAACCAAATGTTAGTTTCCAACTTAGCATTTTGCTTATTTAAGAAAAACATAAAAAGATGGTAAAGAATACCTCTTCTGTGATCGGTTCTTCCTCTTCCTCATCCTTTTCTCCATCCTCTTCTTCCTTTTTCTCCTCTACGACCTCCCTATTCTCTAACTGAGCCAGTACTGCCTCAGCCTTGTGAAAATTGCTGACAATCCTCTTTTCCTTCCAGCGCTCCTTCAGGTGAGATCCAAAAGTTTCCATTAGCTCTTCTTGTGTCCTTCTATCCCTGTCAGCCTTCTCCATTTCCCTCCTCATCTTCTCTACCTTATCATCTTCTTTCCCAATCCCAGCACGGCCCCTTCTGATTTCCAGCCCCACAGGTTCAGACCTACCAGAGCCTTCCTTCCCTAATGCTGATCCTGGAGTATAATCCATTTGTTTCAACATTTTGAACCCAATGTTGCTCTCAGGGATTGCTGACTCTAAGTTCACTAGAGTTTTTTGGTCCTCTTCTATTTGCTTCTGCTCTCTCTTGAGCTTTTTCCGTTCTTGCCAGTTTAACATCTTACGTTTCTTGTCCGAAACTACAGGCTTATTCGATACCTGGCAACTAAAGAAATACAGATTAGGGCACGAAGCAACTCACATCATATGATCTATTTGATACGATTGTCTTATTTTTATAATTTATCCACTGAATCTAGGCTCGATTTCGCAATGAAAAGCTCTAAGCAAATAAAAGAAAATCCAAATAAAGAATTTGACAGTCAGTCCAAAAATTTTGTAACCTATGGAAACCAAGATTCTGCTTGTTAGTATTGTCTATGGTGACGTATTTTCATCGTAGCAGCACTCAGAGGCGGATCTAGAATTTGAAGGTGGTGCCATAATTTTCTTCAACGTATATCTTTTTTTTTTTTTTTTGAGACTTGTACCAGTTAATCTATATATCCACAGGTGTACTACATCAAAATATGTAGTCCCCCTATCTACAGTTTTCTATTCTTACAAGAGATCTAACACATCAAAAATATCTTCTGTCTGACCTAGAATTTCCTGTTTACACCAAAAATAAAAAAGAGCTAGGCAGTTCATCTTTAACTTCTGTAAATTGTTCTGCTTGTTCTCAAAACATCTCTGGTTCCTCTCTTTCCAAACAGTCCACCAGATACATGATGGGACAATCTTCCATCTCCCCTCTTTTCTTGTTACATTCCCATCCCTGTTCCAGTACTTTAATACTCCTTCTATGCTTCCAGGCTTCACCCATCTGATTTTCCTCTGGTTGATAAACATCCTCCACAGCTGGTCTGTCCATTTGCAGTGCAAGAAAAGATGACTGATTGTCTCATTATGATCCCCACACAAAAAACATCTAAAACATAAGTGAAAACCTCTTTTGTTCAGGTTTTCATGAGTCAACACTGCCTCTTTTGCCAACAGCCAGTTAAAACAGTTCACTTTATAAGGTACTTTTGTCTTCCATATCATCTTCCATGGCCATCCTTCTTCTTGAAAACTTGATACATTCAGGTCTTTGTATGCTGAGTTTAAAGTAAAAATTCCTTTGCTATCCTTCTTCCATTCCAGAGTACCCTTTCCCCTGTTAAGTTGATGAATGCTGTCATTGTATCGTGGAATTCTGCTACCATCTCCATTTCCCAATCATTCAAGTGTCTTCTCAGATCCAGATCCCACCCTTGTCCAGTCCACATCTCAGCAACAGTAGCATGTTGCTTTTGACTAAGAATGAACAAGTCAGGGAATTTCACCTTCAGAGTTGTGTCACCCAACCATTTATCATTCCAAAAGGATACTTTTAACCCATTACCAACTTTACATCTAATCCTTGCAAACATTATTGACCAGTGATTCCTGATTGCCCTTCGCACGGTGCATCCATATGGAGTATTAACCATGTTTGTCATCCATTTGTCCTCCAAACCATATTTAGCAGTAATGACTTCCTTCCATAGCATGTTTTCCTCTGTAGTAAATTTCCATAGCCACTTCATCATCAAACTTTGGTTTTGCAATTTCAAATCTTTGATACCCAATCCCCCTGTCTTCTTGCTCACAGTTAGTTCTTCCCACTTGACTAAGTGAAATTTCTTCTTATCTTCATTTCCGTACCACAGAAAGTTCCTTCTAAGGGTATCAATTCTCTTGATTACATTGACAGATACTGGGAATATGGACATCATATAAGATGGTAAGGCATCTAGCACACTATTGACCATGGTCAATCTTTCCCCAAGAGAAAGATATTGACTTTTCCAGTTTGTCAACTTCTTCTCACATTTTTCTAGAACTCCATTCCATATTCCGTTTGACTTGCTCGTGGCTCCCAAAGGCATGCCCAAATATGTAGTTGGAAGCTCCTCTACTTAACCTCCTAATTTCTCTGCCAAGCTCTCTACCTCTGCCACCTCATTAATTGGATAAATGAAGCTTTTATCCCAATTAATGTGTAATCCTGCAACTGCTTCAAAGATGATGAAGATAGTTCTTAGGATTAAAATGTTCTCTTCCACTGCTTCACAAAAAACAAGATTATCATCTGCATATTGCAGATAGGTAATCTCCAAGTTTCCTGCAACCAGCTGAAATCCCCTTATCCAGCCATTCACCTTAGCTGTCTGAAACATATTGCTCATGCCCTCCATTGCCAGGATAAATAAGAAAGGGGACAAAGGATCACCCTGTCTCAATCCCCTTTGAGAAGGAAAAAAACCACAAGGAATTCTGTTGACCAAAACTGAGAACTTAACAGAGCTAATGCAATGTTTTATCCATTTGATCCATCTAGTTCCAAACCCCATTATCTCCAACATATTGATTAGAAAGCTCCATTTCAGATGGTCATATGCTTTTTGAATGTCTATCTTGCATAGAATATCAGGTTTCTTACTCCTCTGTCTAGACTCCACACACTCATTAGCTATAAGAACTGCATTCATGATTTGTCTTCCTTTAATAAAAGCCATTTGTTGCCTGTCCACAAGTTTATGTATTACCTTTTTCAACCTCTTTGCCAATAGTTTAGCAATGATCTTATAGACTCCTCCAATCAAGCTAATAGGCCTGAAATCATTAAGCTCTATAGCTCCAACTTTCTTTGGAATAGAGCCACAAAAGTGGCATTTAAGCTTTTTTCAAAGTAACCTTCAAAGTAAAAGTTCTGTATAGCAGCTACAAGCTCTATCCCTATGATATCCCAACACTGATTGAAAAAAGCCATAGAGTATCCATCAGGACCTGGAGCTTTGTCCCCTGCACATGCCCTGATGGAGTCCAGTATCTCTTAAGGTTCAAAAGGGGCCATAAGAGTTGCATTGTCCTCAGCATACAACCTAGGACAATTCCTCATATTAAATTGGGATCTGTAGTTTTTCGTCTCTGAATACAGCTTCTCATACTATGACACAATTTCTTCCTTCACTTCTCCAGGATCCTCCAGAATTTCTCCATTTACTCTTAACTTGTCTATAGTGTTTGCCCTTCTGTGTGCATTTGCTGTTCTGTGAAAGAAACTTGTGTTTCTGTCTCCCTCTTTCAGCCAAGTTGCCTTTGATCTCTGTCTCCAAGCAGTCTCTTCATGCCTAGCAATGTCTTCAAATTCCATGGTTAGGGCCAGTCTAGAAGCTATCTCCTCCTCCTTCAGGATTCTATGATCTTGTATCTCTTCCAGTTCAGCAAGCTGAGCCAATACCACTTGTTTCTGCATTCCCAAATTCCCTTGTGCTGTTTTACTCCACTCTTTCAATTTTCCTTTTAAAGCTTTCAACTTTGCTACCAGTATAAAATCTGGTTTTCCACTATAATTGAAGGATTCCCACCATGTCTTCACTCTCTCATTAAAACCCTCTGTCTTTAGCCACCAGTTCTCAAATTTAAAATAAGAATTGATTTTCTCCCATTCTCCACTTATAAGTAACAAAGGTGAATGGTCAGATGTCACCCTATGTAATATGGACTGCCTGATATTCCTAAAGCTAGCATCCCATTCTTCTGATATCAGGAATCTATCAATACTTGCTGCAATATTGTGTCTGTCTCCTTTCTTCCAAGTAAACTTCCCTCCTATCAGGGACAAGTCCACCATTTCCATGTCTTCAATGAAATCAGAAAAATCAGTCATTGCCATGTTGATTCTTCTGCAATTCTTCTTTTCAGATGGATATCTAACTGTGTTAAAGTCACCACAAAGGACCCAGGGCCCTGGAATAAGACTCCTTGTTGCACCTATTTCCCCCCAAGTTTCCTCCCTCTCCATTCTATCATTTGGTGCATAAACTCTAGTCATGTTCCAACTGAAATCTTGACTCTTTCCAGTAAAACTACAGGAAACAGAGTACATGCCCTCACTACTGATCACCCCCTCCCAATCCCTTTTGTCCCACATAATGACTATTCCCCCTCTTGTCCCACTAGCTTCTAATTGAACATAATTGACCCACTTGCTCCCCCAAACTTCTCTCACTATATCAGTGATATCCCCTTCCACTTTTGTTTCCTGGAAACACACCACATCTGCTTTCCAGGTAAGTAAAATATTTTTTATCATACTCCTTTTTTTACTATAGTTGAGACCCCTAACATTCCAGGACACTATACTCAACTTCATTGACCTTTTATTGCTAGATATCCCCCTACTTCTAGTACCATTACTCATGAATAGATCTAGTTAGGAACGTGTATTTGGGTCAGATCCATCTCTTTTTAATTTATTGGGGTCAACTTAATTGGCCTTTTTTTATTTGCAAATATGAAAATTACATATCAAAAATCAAGAAACGAACATAATTAGCATCTTAAACAAGGAATCACACCCATTAACAACAAGGTAAAATCAACATTTTCACCAAAGGACTTGCATATTTTATGTATATTAAAAAATGAACTTGCACAAGTAAAATAACATCTTCAATAAGGGAATTACACCAATCAAAATAAGAAAAATAATAGAAAAACTCTTAAATAGGTAATTACACCCCATAAGTAAATGTAGAATTAGATAAACTACGAGTTCTCAAAAATAAATAATAAATTTCATGTTTTTTCTAAGCAATGCTTACGAAATTTCCATCACAATTTAAGTAGTAAACTGATTTAAATTGAATTTAACAATTATAGAATAGCACAAATTTTTATAATACACTCCCTCCGTCCATTTTTATGTGTTCGCTATACTAAAAATATATGTCCACTTTTACTTGTAAGTTGTATAGTTTGAAAAACCAAGACATAATTTACCATTTTATACCTATTTTACCCTTATTATTAAGTACTCCAATTCATTTCTCATTTTATTTATTGCTTATTACGAGTGTCCCAAGTCAAATATAGACAAGTAAACATGGACGGAGGGAGTAATGAACAAAAGAAATTATAAAAAAAAAGAATTGAATTTTGATCTCAATCCAAAATTCCCATTGAGACCCAAGTTTTTCAATTTAAATACTCACAGATTTGAGATTAAGAGAAATGCTTAATTTAAGGGATTTTGAAGTTTCTATTTGTGTGTTCTGGCTAAAGATCACAGATAAAATAATAGAATAGAGGAAAGCAATATAAATAATAAAAAGATAAATAGAAAATTGAGAGTGCCGAAAAGGGAATTACTGGTACAAAGGAACTAAAAAGCACAAAGAAAAATGGGAGTCGAAAAACGTTCAAGATAGATTCAAACTTGTGTCTACCAGCCATGACACCTTTGTCTAATTTGCGACTGGGGGTGGCAGGATCAAATATTTAACCTAGTTTAACCAAATTGCAACATAGGTACATAGAAAATTTATCAATCTACGAGTGCCATGCCACCCCCACCCTTAAGGGTGGATCCGCCCCCGGCAGCACTTATGTAGGTAAACATTTCTAAACAAATGAATACCAAGAAGTGATAATAATTAGTGTGTGAATGTTGAAAATACAATCCTAGATGACGGTCGACAGAAGAAATGGAAAAGAAAAAAGAAGGTAACTAAGGCTTTATAGTACATCAGAAATTTAACACTGCTTGTTCTCCCGATCCTTTTTTTTTTTTTTTTGTCTTTGACAACCATGAGCTTAGCACAAAAATTTGAGTATTCAACAATAACTATAGTTGAGATTTGGGGAAATTTTGTCAATACACAAAATAAATAAATTAGAAACTAGGGTTTGTATGGGAACTGACCGTTTTAGCGGAGGGTTTAGTGGGAAGAGAAGAAGCTTCTAGAGGAAGAAAGTGAGAAAGGTCTGCCATGTAATCCTCTTCTTCCGCCATTGCTGCTACATCCAAGCTAGGGAATGATTGGACTAATTGGCTACTATGGTGAGATTCATCCGCACAGGATCAGATCCTCTTAAATTCAAAATTGTTGAAATCTCCTCCCTCCTATTTAAGAATTTTTATATATCCCTCGGTCAGACTCAACGCCCTTTTTTCTTTTTAGTCAATTCCTTACTAGGAAAATTTTAAATGCACCTCACATAACTAACATTTGTTGTGTGAGGTTTTTTTTTTTGTGAGATAAAAAAGTGGACTCAAAATTTGTGGACCCAAAAATGTAAAATGTGGATCCACTTCCTTATCTCACAAAAAAGAGTCTCACACAATTAATGTCAGTTGTGTGAGACACATGGTAAAATTTTTCTTCCTTTCTATATTTAGTTTCCAATATTTTAAATTTCTCATTTAATTAAATGATTTGTAACTTATTTTAAATCACAAGTTGCGAAAGCTCTTTTTTAAATTTTGTACAATCAAACACATTCACATAAATTGATAGAGCGAGTAAAATGTAATTTTGTGATCCAATTTAATCTTTTGACAATCATACTTTATTTCTCTTCACTAATTTATCTCGAATTTATTTTCATCATATTTTAATGATTTCAACACCACAAAAAGAGTAAAACTAAGGATTCAATAAGAAAGAAAACTCAGCACAATTTAATAGTGGAGGAAGAACTTTTCTTGTTATCTTTTTCTAAAATAGAACAAGAGTATATATATATATATAAGTGAAGATACATCCAACTAATTGCTGGCTAATTTAATAGCCAAGTAAAGTATGCATTCTTATAGCTATGGGTGGCAAAATCAGCCCATAAAAATATGATCACCCTAAATTTAGGTTGATCATCAACACACCCAATCATAGGTCATTCGCACAAATGCCCTATTTCAGGGGTGGTCTTTAATTTTTTCCCTACGGCACTTTAAGCGTCCGAAAATACCCTTGAGATTCTGGGTTCGAACCCCAACTGAGTTTAAAAAAAAAAAAAGATTTTGCAACGCAGAATTTCGTAGCAAATTATGCCTATTCGGGCAGAAGTTAGGCCTTCTAAGGCCTAACTTCTTAACTTCTGTAGAAACCCAGCAGAGTAAAAAAAAAATCATAAGGCAAGGTTTCATAGAAAACTATGCTTATTCGGGATAAAGTTATGTCTTAAGGCATAATTCTATAGAATTTAAGTTATTCTACAAAACTATGCCATGAGGCATGGTTTCTATAAAGAAGTTACGCCTTGAGGCATAGTTTCAATAAGGCATAACTTTACCCCTGTCAGGCATAGTTCTGTAGGATTCTACAAAAGTTAGGCCTTAAGGCATAGCTTTTCCCCGAATAGGCATAATTTGCTACGAAATTATGCTTGCGAAATTATTTTTCTTTGGTGTAACGACCCTCTTGGTCGTTATAGTCTTTTTGGTACATTTTGACCCTTCCCCGAGCTTGTTTAGCTCACATTTGACCCGAGGGGACCCGTTGACACGCTTCCCGAGGTGTTCAAAGTTGATTTGGGAGACTTTTTGGGAAAATTGGGCTTTAAGCGAAAAAGAGTTGACTCAAAGTTGACTTTTGGGTATACAGACTTTTTTTGAAAATCCGTCAATTCCGAGAGGTCCGGATGGTCTTTTAGAACTTGTGTGCATATCTGTTTGGTTCTCAATGCACTCGGGTGCATTTTGAGACTTGGGTTGGGAAGTTGGAATTGAGGAATCGAGGGTTAACCCCCATCTAATGGAAATTGACCTATGAATAGGCGATACCACTTGTAGCCATAGTCGGGTGTTCTTAATGCTCCTAATTGTTTTAGGGATATTCAATTAGGTAGTCTAGTTAATCTTCGGGAAAAGTTAATTTAGAGTCATTATCCGCGGCTAATTAACATAATATTACCATTATCTGTAATTCGTGAAATATATTGGATCGTTACTTGAGAAGTAGTTTCCTTTATACCATTCTTGTGGCCATTGACCAATTTACTTGCTTTCTAGATTAGATTTAATATTTTCGTATTTTATCAAAACCATATCTAAAAACCACCATTGATGCGTTCGGCCTAGCTGTTGTTGGTGATAATTCCTAATCTGCTTAAACGCCTACGTATTGTTCCCTGTGGGATTCGACCCCAACCTAGTTGGGTTACTATATTTGACATTGTCCGCTTTACGCTAATTAAAGGTGTAATTTGAGCGTATCAAATTTTGGCGCCGTTGCCGGGGAACAATTGGCGTATTTTGGTTAATTTAGGAAACAAGCTAACTTTCTTTGAACCAAACCTATGAATATTTGTATAGTTGTTTTCTGTGTTTTATTTTATTTTTAGAAAAAAAAAATGGCATCTTTTCATCAAAACTTGTTTAGTAGTTGAGAAGGAGCAAGAAACTTTACCTTCCATGGATTACCTCAAGCTCTTGATGTTGATCTTCTCTCTTGATGATATGAAAAGGTGGGAAGGGTTTTAGAACCTTCAAAAGCTCTCAAGAGGACTCTAAAAAGGTAAGGGAATAAGTGAGAGAAGGTGGAAATGAATTTGGGGCCGTTTGGGTTTTAAAAAGGTGGTCAAAATACACCCACAGGCCAACTTTGCGAAGAGTATGCGGCTCGGCACCGAGTGTGCGCCGCACACTCCTCTCTCGGCCTGGGCAGAAAGGCCATCCATTCTGGAAAGTTGGCGCCCAGTGTACGGGTCAACACATTGAGTGTGCGACCACACACTGCCCACTTTCTCCCGGCTTCGCGAAAATGCGATCCTTTCGATTCGTTTGATCTCCAATACTTATGGAACCTCCTTGGCACTTGACTAGAACTTCATTAACCATCTAAGAGACCTCATATCTCTTCCTCAAGGTGGTGCTAGGCAAAGCATAGCTCAAATGATACGAAACTTCCAAAACATGGTTCAACCTTTAGCTCCTCCGACGAACTTGCTTCCTTTACCTCAAATGTCTCTGGAATCTTAATTAGAATCCTCAATCATCCCTTTTAACTTACAAGGGCTTCATATCCACTTTAGGTTTACATTGGCACGTTCACAATGCGAGTGACACGAAACTCCAAGTGTAACAATTTATTTATTCATGATTTTACGATCGTTGGGATAAGGGTTCGCCTACCGAGGTGCCCGCGTGACTTAGTTAAATTGGGTCGTGACATTTGGCCTCTGCTGGGTTCGAACCCGAATCTCTGGTTTCAGCAAATAAGGGTACTTTGGCCCACAAATTTTCATTAAATGAGAAGTAGGAGCAAAAATTAAAACCCAGCGATTTGAGGGGCAAAAATTAAAGATCAGCCCATATGAAGGGCAATCCACGCTCTTTTTGTCCAATTATTAGCTCAGCCTATAAAAAGTTGGGCTAATATGCAGCCCAAATTGACCCATGAGAAATCTTGTCAAAATATTTTCAAAAATACATTTCTTTTATTTGATATATGTTATATATAACCATAATAAAGAAAGAACATAATTTTGATTAGGTACCACAAAATTATAAAACGACAAACTAAGAAACTAAAACTTAGATAAAATTAGGCCGGTTGGGTTATGACCCGTTTTTTAACCCATCGACCCAAAGAACTGTTCCCGCCCATTTTAACCACACACATTCAAAGACAACCCGCTCATTTGACACCCTACTCAAAACCAAAAATGGTTCACCACAATGAATGTCATAATGACAATTCAAGAAATCAATTATCTGTTAATACCCACAAAATAGATGTTGGGAATATTGAAGATTAACAATGATTTTGACACTATGACATACTACCTCCATTTTAAAATAAATGAACTTTTGAAACTTTTATTTTTTCCAAAATAAGTGTTTTTTTCAAAGACCAAGAGGTTATTAATTGATTTTTTTTCCAAGTTATCCTTCTTTTTAAAGTTTTTTCTAAGTCCCAACACTCATTATTTCAATCTTTAAGAAAAGTTTGGAAAAAGACATAGGATAATTTAGACAAATTAACCCTTTGATTTATGTCATTAATTTGATTTTTTTAATGAATGTGTCATAGCCCAAAAGTTCATTTATTTTGAATGAAGGGAGTAATAAAGTTAGAATAGGTAAAAAGTAATCAACATAGTAAAGGCTCATTAATAGGGAATTAAGGAATGAAACTAGACATCAAAAAAATTTGAATACTTCTTTTTGAGATAAGAGATTTATTTTTTCCAACATGAAGCACCACATTCAACTGGGTATAAAGAAAGTGATTTTAGGGCTCGTTTGCTACGAGAGATAATGGGATAATTAATTTCGAAATTAAATTGTAGATGAGTTTTTCTCACGTTTGGTTAGGATAAAAACACGGTATAACTAATCCCTAAATTGTAGTATTATTTTTATCCTTGTAAAAGAATGGAATAACAATCCTGAGATAATTACTCCCGGAATAATTAATTCCCCAACCAAACGACCCCTCAGTGTAAAATAATAAATTCTCCAAAACGAGATGGGAACAAAGGGCACTGACTGTCCAGCTTCAAACTCTATGTAGACCTCAATAGAGTATTAAAAAATCATTAAAAGAATTCGACTGTTACATTCTCCTTCTAAAAGATTTTAAGGACGTTATAGGTGATGTAAAAAGAGAGACTTTTTATTATAGGACCGACTAAGGACGTTTAGTAAGTTGACAATTCAAACATCCTACATGACAAGTTTAAATCACAAGATTCAGAGGACATTTTAGTACAATACACACATCTTTAATTTAGGACATCAAGATTAGACTTTTTATTCCTTAATTTTGTGTCCAGTCAAACTAAGACACTTAGTAGGCGTTTGGCCATGAAAACCAAATATTTTTCACTTTATTTGGTATTTTGGAGTTGGAGTTGAAGATGGAGTTGTGTTTGGTTAAAGTTTTTGCAAACAATATTTGGTTGTTTGAATGTGTTGAAAGTGAAAACAAGTTTTTTGGTGTTTTCCAAATACTACTTCAATTTGGAATTTCCATGGCCAAACGTTGATTTCCAAATAAAGTAAAAACGTTTTCTGGGAAAAAGTGAAAAAATTTCATGGCCAAACGGGCCCTTAAATTGGGATGGAGGGAGTAACAATTAAACTTCAAAATACTCAATTTACCCTTAATGAGATGATTTATAGACATGCAAATATCTATAACTTATTTTACACCATAATTTTTTTTAAAAATTCTTTAATTCTCAAATTCCGTGTCCATTCAAACATCCCATAAATTAGGACGGAGGAAGTACTCCTTACACCAAAAGGAAAAAAATGAGAAGGGAGTGGGTGGGTAGGAAGGAGGATGAATGAGTATGAAAAACTGAATTTAAGTTAGCTATGAGAAGTTTCAACATTATGTGTGCCTAGTTAAACCTGTTATAATACCATCTTCTTCCAATTTATCAACCTACACTTATTATGTGCCGGAGAGATCGGTTTATGTCTAGTTATAAATACTTTTTTAGTTATATGATCATTTTCACAGGAATGAAATTTTATGTTTGATAGGAGATTCTTTGTAAATAAAACACAAGAAATCTTTGTTGGATTACTTTTTTATATTCAAATTGTAAGTGAGTATAAAAAAATCACTCAAAAAAAAACACATGGAATTATTTCGAGTTATTTTCGTCTATTCAAATTATGATCAGTCATATAAAATTATTTCTTATTTTAAACATTGGTAATGTAAAGATATTTTGTATTATAGGTTACCCAGAAACTAAATAGAAATAAATTGTAGGTGATGGATTATATGATTGTTTTACCCCGAAATTGGATAATAAGTTAAATTTGTAAATGAGGTATAAGATATGTGGCACTTTAATCTATTCTTTGATGAACAAAGGTATACG
>NW_026727081.1:0-35147 GCF_029784015.1 Lycium ferocissimum | reverse complement strand
GTTAGACGGATATGTAGTCGTGTTGTTATGCAACCTCGTCGGCACTTATTTTGTTCACAGACAAAAGATATACGAGAAGCGGCCGCATCGACTTGCGCACACTCTCGATATTTATGTTTATATGTATGTGCTTGCGCGAGCCCCCTATGTTGTCTTTTATGTTGATTGTTCGACGCACGCCGCCGCTACAAATTGTGTATAGGGCCCGGATAGCCGAGAAGAAAATACAAGACAGAGTGCTCGGGCCGCAGCGGCCGGTACTCGCTACGGCCCATCGGCTCGGGCGTGACACTAGTCCACAGATCGCCGGCCGGTTCTTCTTCTCAGCCCGGCAGGCGTACTTCCCGCATTCCAAAGAAAGCCGAGGTAGAGGCCGAGGGGAGCATCTACCGGTGCCACTCACCTCCATATGTATGCTTTAGCCTGATTTACAGATCTCGAGTCCCTCCCTTGGTTGCGTGTATATTATCCGTATTTTCCCATGATGTGTATGTATTGATAGATCCGGGTTCTACCCTATCTTATATTACTCCGTATGTTGCTGGTCGTATTGGGGTGAAACCCGATCCAATTAAACCTTTTTAAGGTATCTACTCCTATTGGTGATCTCGTGATAATAGGGCAAGTGTATAAAAATCGTGTAATTGTGATATGCGACCACGTACTAAAAGCCGATTTATTCGAGCCGGAAATGATAGATTTCGATGTGATTATGAGTATGGATTGGTTGGCTTCATGTTATGCTAATGTTGATTGCCGAATGAAAGTAGTTCGATTTCAATTTTCGGGAGAGCCCGTGCCTGAATGGAAGGGTAATACAACATTTCCAAGAGGTAGATTTATTTCCTACCTTAAGGCAAGAAAGATGATAGCTAAGGGCTATATTTATCATTTAGTCCGAGTTCATGATACCGAAGCAAAGTCGCTAACTTTCCAATCCGTTCCGGTAGTGAATGAATTTTCGGATGTATTTCCAGATGAACTTCCAGGCCTTCCTCCGGAAAGAGAGATTGATTTCGCTATTGATGTGTTGCCAGACACCAAGCCTATTTCTATTCCTCCCACCGGATGGCTCCGGCACTGTTGAAAGAGCTAAAGGCACAAGCGAAAGATTTGCTTGAGAAGGGGTTTATCGTACCCGCTCATCACCGCGGGGAGCACCTCCGTCCTATTTGTGAGAAAGAAAGATGGCTCCTACGAATGTATCGATTATAAAAATACTGAATATGCGACGATAACGAACAAATATCCTCTTCCGAGAATTGATGATTTATTTGATCAATTACAAGGTGCCAAGTGGTTTTCCAAAATAGACTTGAGGTCGGGTTATCATCAAGTGAGAGTTAAAGAAGAGGATATCCCCAAAATAGCTTTCAGAACGAGATATGGCCATTATGAATATTGGGTGATGTCATTTGGGTTAACTAATGCCCGGCGTTGTTCATGAATCAAGGAATAATGTATTCAGCCTCTCTTGGATTTATTCGTAATAGTATTAATTGATGATATTCCATATACTCGCATTTAATCGTAACATGCGGACCATTTACGCATTGTTCTTGGAATTCTTCGAACTCAGAATTGTATGCAAAATTTTTAAAGTAGTTTTGGTCGAATTCATGACATTCTTAGGTCATGTTATTTCATGATGGCATTCGAGTTGATACTCGAAAAATTAAAGCCGTGAAGACTTGGCCAAGGCCTACGACGCCCAAGTCCGTAGTCGGGGATTGGTGTTACTATAGAAGGTTCGTAGAAGGATTTTCATCTATTTCCCCCATCGACGAAGCCAACCCGTGGCCGCCCAAATTTCAAATGAATGATGTCAGAGCGTAGCTTCTAGGAATTGTTTCACGATCCAGCCCCGTAGGCCGTGACTAGTGCCCGACCTGGACACTCGTATACACCTGTTAACTGTAATCGTCCACAACTAGCATAATAGAGAACTCATATATAAAAAGGCAAGATGTCGTCTCAAAACTGTCGTATATATATATACATACCATAGCAACCTGTCTCCTGAGGAGTTACAACTTTCAACAAAAAAATATTGTACATAAGCCGGCAAGGCTGTCATAATATAGGGGAACGTCCCAGCCATACACGAGCCGACAAGGCCACCATAACACACAACTTCCAAAACATATATATATATATATATATATATATATATAGCCGACAAGCAAGTCGACGCCACACACACAACATCCCAAACATATAAATACGCAAGCCGACAAGGCTGCTACTACGAATGGGAACGCCCCAAAATATAAGTCATACAAACACAACTGAACAAAAGAACTATATACACACCCACACGTATGTCTACAGACCTCTAAGAGTAACGACAGTATCAGATGACGGGACAGGGCCCCGCCGTACCCCTGGATACACACATATATATACAATAGGAGGATCTGTACCAAAATCTAAGCTCCGGGACAATGGAGCACTCCAAGATAGCTGAATAGAAATCCTAAGCTGGCGGATCACCGAAGCGAGTATCTGTACCGCGGCATGAAACGTGTACTTCGAAGAAAGGGGGGGTACAGACGTGTACCGAGTATATAAAGCATGGAATACAAGAACGGATTATAACCAAAGTAAGAAGTACGTAAAACGAAAAGTATAATAACTAGGATACCAAAATGCTTGCTTTTGAAACACAAATCATGCATGTCAATATCATATATCATATCCGGCCCATTATAGGACTCGGTGAACATGGTCGCCACCCCGTCTTTGGCGCCATAACACAACATACTCTAGAACACAGCATAACTCCATATCACAACATAACTCCGTATCACAGCATAGCTCCGTATCACAAAGATAGCTCCGTATCATAGCATAGCACCATAACACAAAGATAACACCATAACACAAAGATAACACCATAACACATATATATATATATATATATATCGTACCCGCCCTCTAGTGAGGGACTCCGTGAAAGATGTAATAACAAGATGCACGAGCGTAGCATGAGTGAGTAACCATATGCATATAAATCATCATTTGAGACTCAATAGATAAATAGATTAACCAACTCTCGAGTATCAGGATGATAGCCATATTAAGTTCTCTCTAAATGTCATTACGAACTATATTAAGGAAAGTCTCAAGGATCATAGACATGTATCAAATCAATACGAGACAGCTTATGAAAGTTATGGTCATTAGTCAATATAGAGTTTTTCAGGAATAGAAAATTCATGAATCATTTACTATCCGATCATATAGAAAGCTCGAGGGCAGTAGCTTGACTATTTTAAGAATTCTAATATCAAGAAGTGAATAAGAATCACAACACATGCTCGGAACTTATGAATAGAATTACCCCAAAGCTCATATCATTTCATACTTACATCTAGGACTTGCCAAAAGAAAGAAAGGATAGGCTTTACATACCTTTAGCGTTTACTCGCAACACAACACGTATACGCTGCCCAATAGTGTCTCAACCTATATTAAGACGTCAAGAACTACGATTAAACTACGAAGAGATTCAAAACGTATCCTAACGTTAGTAACTCCTTTCTAGATAATTAGACGACGTTTCGCTTATGTTCAAACCAACTACATACAACCAAGCCAACATCACTAATCATGCATTCAAGTATCAACCCGAGACTATTCAAACATGACTCGAGGACATTCCAGACAGCCCGTACAACACTCCAAAATAGCCCAACCAACACACAATACAACATATAATCTTCCAAGTTCGACAAGAATAACAACAACACATTCTTTGCTTCCAAATTCATGAACTATACCAACAACCACACGTCATAACATTATTCACATAAATGTAAGAAACTTTACTAACATCATTTTAACTTCTACAACAGCCCACAACAATTACAACTCCAACTTGAACCATTAAATCCTTTCATTCTCATCATAAAATCCATAACAACAACAACCAAAATACCAAGCAAAATCAATTCACCATTTCCTACACAAGCAGCCCCTACACGGCTTCAACACCAACACACATAGTTCCATGAATTTCATTCATTTCTACACACTACAACACGCACAAACCATCCATAATACATGCAAAAGAAGATTAAACCTTACCTTTAACACTTGACTTCTCAACTTGGCTAGAATTTGTGCCTTGAATCAATACTTGTTCTTATTGCCCTAGGATCAATCCCACGTTATTATACACCTTCCAAAGAGTTGAAATGCTTGGAGAAAATTAAATTTTTGATCACTAATCACAAGCTTAATCTCGGCCAGCCATGGCCGAGCGCTTCTCTCTCCCTCTCTAAATTTTCTATGTTTGTTAAACATGGTAAATGAGTCCTTAGTCATCCACATTCTATATATGGGATTTCCATGAGCCGGACACGTGGTCCACCCAAAGTGTGAGCCAATTGCACTTGGCCATGTCACGGGTGGGGCCCACACGGCCACTTATGGCTTAATTAGTGAATAATTAAACTTTTAATCCCACTTAATAATATAATCGTGGTTAATTAACCCCTAATCTCCATTAATATTTCTATACCAAATAAAATTTATAAGCAACTTGTGCATTAAAACAAAATCGGAGGTTAAAAGTCTCTACCTCGTATCCCAAAATAGTCTTGCCCTTAACTTGTCGCGATTAGCTTAAAATATCCCAATGTATAAAAATACGGGATATAAATCCTTCCCCCCTTTAGAACATTCGTCCTCGAATGTTAAACTAGTCTCACCAGGTCTTACAGGGACTCCGGGGTAGTCTCTTTTATTGTTATAACATATAGCTTTATTTACCAATCAATATAATCAACGAGGAGTTTAGATTACCTGTAGGCATAGGAAACAAGTGAGGATATTTCTTCTTCATCTCCCCTTCAGCTTCCCAGGTCATCTCCTCCCTGTTATTGTTCCGCCACAATACCTTAACGGAAGCTACGTCTTTAGTACGCAACCTTCTCACCTGACGATCCAAAGATAGCTATAGGGTCGCTCCTCGTAGGATAACCTCCTCCGTCACCTGGATATCATCTATGGGAAATACTCTGGAAGGATCGCCTATACATTTGCGAAGCATTGACACGTGGAAGACTGGATGCACTGCTTCCAAATCAGCTGGTAGGTCTAATTCGTAGGCAACCTGGCCTACCCTACGGACAATCTGATAAGGCCCAATATACCTCGGGCTAAGCTTCCCCTTCTTGCCGAATCTCATCACACCCTTCATGGGTGACACCTTCAAGAATACCCAATCGCCAATCTGGAACTCTAAGTGTCGACGTAGATTATCAGCATATGACTTCTGTCGACTCTGAGCTGCTAATAATCGTTCCTGAATAAGCTTCACTTTATTAACTTCTTACTGAATCATATCTGGGCCAATTAACTTAGTTTCACCAACATCAAACCAGCCAATAGGTGACCTGCACTTTCTGCCATACAAAGCCTCATACGGTGCCATCTGGATGCTAGAATGGTAGCTATTATTATAGGCGAACTCAATAAGTGGTAGATGATCATCCCAGCTACCTCTGAAATCAATAACACAGGCCGCAACATATCTTCTAGTGTCCGAATAGTACGCCGCCCGTCCGTCACCCGAGGATGAAATGCCGTGCTAAGACTCAACCGTGTCCCCAATCCTTTCCGGAATGATCTCCGTAAGTGAGTCAGAACCGAGCACCTCTATCGATATAATAGGTGGGAACTCCGTGAAGTCTTACTATCTCCTTAATATATAACTTTGCATAGTCCTCGCCGAATAAGTAGTCCTGACTGGAAGAAAATGGGCTTATTTTTGTCAGCCTATCTACAATAACCCATATGGAATCATACTTCCGTGGAGTGCGAGGTAAACCTGTAATGAAGTCCATATTAATTGCTTCCCACTTCCAAGTTGGAATCTCCATCTCCTGTAATAATCCACCAGGCTTCTGATGCTCGATCTTAACCTGTTGGCAATTTGGGCACTGAGCAACAAACTCTGCTATGTCCCTCTTCATACCATCCCACCAGTACAAACATCTGAGTTCATGATACATTTTTGTTGACCCCGAATGCACAGAATAACGGGAATAGTGCGCCTCTCCCATAACCTGTCGCCGTAGCCTTGCAACCTCAGGTACACATAATCTGCCCCTATGTAGTAGTACTCTGTCAGGTGTAATCTCGAATGGGGTCTTCTCCTTTTCAAGGGCTGTATCTCTATATTGTGCCGTAACGTGTCCTCGTACTGACGTCGCTTTACCTCCTCCATAATAGAGGATTCAAAGAACTCCTCGGACAGAAACCCCAGTATCACCAGAATCAGCCAAACGGACTCCAAGACTAGCTAGCTGATAAATCTCACGAACCATTTCTTTCCTTTCTGGTTGCACGTCCGTCAAGCTGCCCATTGACTTACGGCTAAGTGCATCTGCTACAACATTTGCTTTCCCTGGATGGTATAGAATATCAACATCATAGTCTTTTCAAGAACTCTAGCCACCTCCTCCGTCGTAAATTCAGCTCCTTCGCTTAAAGATATACCGGAGGCTTTTGTGATCCGTAAAAATATCAACATGCACGCCATATAGATAATGCCTCCATATCTTCAAAGCATGAATCACCGCCGCTAATTCCGCATCATGAGTAGGATAATTTCTTTCAATACGCTTTCCCGAGTCCGCCGGGAGGCATAGGCTATAACTCGCCATACCGCATTAATACACAACCTAGCCCAACACCGACAAGCATCACAATAAATGACATAACCATCTCGGTCCCTCAAGAAGAGTCGAACAAACGGAGTCGTAGTCAACTTCTCTTTTAAAAGAATCGGAAGCTTCGTTCACAAGCATCGCATCCACCGGAACTTAGCCGCTTTCCGAGTTAGCCTTGTTAAAGGCGCACCGAAATCGAAGCAAACTTCTCCACAAATCTCCCGTAATATCCCGCTAACCCCGTAAAACTACGTACCCGCAGGTGTCGTAGGTCTAGGCCAAGTCTTTACGGCCTCAATCTTCTCGTGTATCCACCCGAATACCATCGTGGGCCCAATAATATGCCCCAAGAATGCTATAAGTCAATCGTAATTCACATTTAGAAACTTAGCATATAATTTTTGGTGCCGAGCACCCCAAGTACCGTTCTCGATGATCCGCATGCTCAAGGGTCTCGCTTCCATTGTGAATAGACCAATAGGCAAATACATCAAAGCACCCCAACTATACCCGAAAAGTCGATATCACACCTAAACTATACAAGCGATATTACACACCTTAACATCTAAAACCGAAATTATTTACCCCCGCAACCGAAGATAAATTATAAAAATAATTAAAAAAGAAGCGCGTGTTTTAGTTAAAATTTGTTTATTATTTTGTCTTTTTAATTAAAAAAAATATTTTTTCTAATCCCCACCCCAACCCTCCCTTTCTCCTTCCTTTTTTCTTCATCTTTTCTTTTTCATTCAACGTGTGATCGAATCCCCCCCTCCCCCCCCCCCCCCCCCCCCCGGCCTCCTCCACCCCGTCACGCTACCCCGTGCTAAGACTCACCCCTAGCCCCAAATTTGACCACCACCACGCCGCCCCCTTTCTCCACCTTCTTCACCATATATATCACCAACACTAGATTTCAATAGCCACCACCTCCACTAATTTCAATAGCTACCATTAAACCCACCACCACCAAAATCAAAATACCAATACCAAATCTTAATACCAATACCGAATCAAAATCATAATCTATCAAGTAAAAAGAAGCAAGTGGATTACTACTAAATCTTGGGCGCCGCAAACTCTATCATTTGTGATTTTTTTTTTTTTTTAATAATGAAATTAGCATCAAAGGGCTAGGGAAAGGTAGCATCACAGTGTAAAGGGGATTTAGATTGAAAAATATGAATTTGAAGGATGAGAATGAAGAAGAAATGGGGTGGGGAATGAAGAAGAACAAGGGAAATGGCAAGAAAAGAAATGAATGAAGAAGATGGGGTGAAATGGGAATGGAGAAGAAATGGGAATGAAGAAGAAAATGGGTTTGTACACAACATTTGCTGCTGATGAATATCAACATCATAGTCTTAAATTACTAATCCTTCCTCTCGTTCAAATTCATTTGTCCATAATTATCAAGGATTAGGTCAATCACCGTGAAATTGGGCGGATTGGTGTAGTGAAATTGATCATTGCGCATCCGCATTGGTGGTTCCAAAGAATGAACACTTAGAAGATATAATTATTGAAGGATTTAATGGTTAATTAGTGGATTAATTAGTGTAAATATAATTAATAAAAAAATTAAATGAATAAAGAAAAAGAAATAAATATAAAATTAAAATTTAGGAAATTTCTAAGGTGGCGCCGACGTGGCCGGTGTGGCGCTACGTGGCAAGAGAGTGGGTTACACTTCACATCAGTGCAAGTGGTCATCGGAGGAAATAATTTCAGCTTTTAGATGTTAAGGTGTGTAATAGGTCGCTTGTATAGTTTAGGTGTGATATCGACTTTTCGGGTATAGTTCAGGGGTGCTTTGATGTATTTTGCCACCAGAATATCATCAATAAATACAATCACGAACATATCTAGGAACGGCCTAAATACTCGATTCATTAGATCCATAAACACTGCTGGAGCATTGGTCAGCCCAAAAGACATCACCCTAAACTCATAGTACCCGTATCGAGTCCTGAAGGAAGTCTTTGGAATATCTGCCTCCCTTACCCGCACTTCACAAAGCCGACAGTGAGAAACACTTAGCACCCCGCAACCGGTCAAATAAATCATCAATCCCGGGGAGGGGATATCTATTCTTTATAGTCACCTTGTTCACCGCCATAATCAATACACATCCTTAGCGACCCATCCTTCTTTCTCACGAACAATACTGGTGCTCCCCAAGGCGATGTGCTGGGCCTAATGAAGCCCTTCTTTAATAAATCCCTCAGCTGCTAGTTCTGCAGGTGCCATTCTGTAAGGAGGAATAGATATGGGCTAAGTATCTGGCAACACATCTATAGTGAGCTCTATCTCCCGCTCAGGAGGAAGACCTGGAAGTTCATGTGGAAATACATCTGGGAATTCATTGACTCACGGGATCGACCGAAGAGTTTCAGGCTTCCGCTTTCAAGTCATGCACACGAAATCCGATGATAAATATAACCCTTTCTAACCATCTTCCTTGCCTTGAGGTATGAAATAAACTTACCCCTCGGCGATGCTGTATTTCCCAGCCACTCTATAATTGGCTCCCCTGGAAACTGAAATCGAACTATCTTATTTCTACAATCAACGTTAGCATAACAGGAAGCTAACCAATCCATACCCATAATAACATCAAACTCAAATATATCTAACTCTATCAAATCGCTAAGGTATGACGACTATATATATTCACCGAACACCTTTTATATACCGTTTTGCTATAATGTAATCTCCTACCGGTGTAGCTACCTCAAATGGTTCAATCGATTCAGGTTTTATCCCGATTCTACTAGCAACAAAGGGAGATATATATGATAAGGTGGAGCCTGGATCTATCAATGCATATACGTCTCGAGAGAAAATCGATAATATACCTTTAATCACATTTGGTGACGCCTCCTGATCCTGTCTACTAGCCAAAGCATATATGTGGTTCGAAGGACCGCTAGAACTGGAAGCTCCGCCACGGCCTCTCGCCACGCCCGGGCCGGTATCGCATACCCTCGCCCCATAAGGCGCATAGCTACGAAGAAGATGAACCAAAGAACCGACCCAAAGAGGGCCGAGCCGCACCACCGGACTACCCCCAAACGGACACTCCCTCATAATATGGCCTTGACGGCCACAAGAAAAACAAGCACCCGTAGCACGATAACACTCCCCAGAATGATGCCTCCCACATCGAGAACACCGAGGCAAAGGTGGCCTCGACTGACTCGATCCCCTGGGCATCTGTGAACCTGAAGCCCTGGAGCTCTGACCAGCTCCTGAATACCCTGTGCTATCAAATCTCCTACCAGTGAACTGTGGGGGTGCACTCCGGGCTGGCTGTGAAGGATATCTACTATACTGCTGAGGCTGTCCGCCTCGGAACTCGCCAGAATACCCAGCTGATCTAGCTCTCTTATGCTGACCCCTGTCATGATCTCTATTGGGCTGACGTCCTCTATGTCGGTCCTCTACCCCCTGTGCATATGCCTGCACCCGAGCAATATCCATACCGGGCTGAGAAGCCATTATCATACAGCTGTCAACCAAGTAACGATCCAGCCCCATCACATAATGATGCACCCTATCAGCCATATCAGCTACAATAGTGGGCGCATGTCTGGCCAACGAATCAAACTCAAGACTATAATCTCGAACACTCTTGCCATTCTGCCTCAAATGCAAGAATCTATCAACTCGCTGCCTCATCTCTAGAGGTAGAAAATGGCCCGTAAAGGCCTCCACGAACTCATCCCATACCGCCGGAGGGCATCCTCGCCCCTAGACAACTCCCGTGACTCATACCAATTAACAATGCCTACATCACGCAACCGATACAAAGCCAACTCACCGTACTCAGCCCCCGAAGCTCTAATTATCCTCAATGTACGCCGCATCCGCCGAATAAACTCCCCGCGGATCCTCCGCGGGCTTTGACCCGTATCTGGGGGATTACAAGTCAAGAAATCACGGGCCCTCAAACTATCATGTCTGTCCGCATGGTCACCTCCTAATCCGTGCCTGCGAGCCTGCCCTGCCACTAATCTGGTCAGCAACTGAACTGCATCCCTCATGGCCCTATCCTCCGCCCCTGGCTGAGGAGCTGGAGGCTCGGGTACTGGAACCTCGAGTCGACAGCGGGAGCCGCCCGATCCGGCAGCACCGCCGCCCTATGTTCCTCCGGTAGTGGCGGTGTAGCAGCAGCTCGCCGACCGGAGCACAACCTCGTGCACAAGCCGGGCACGGCCCTAGTAACTCTCCGGTCCGCTAGTCTCTCCAACCTCCGACTCTGCCCTTTCCGGGCGCCGTCGCTTTCTTCGGAGGCATCTCCGTAGACATAATAATCCGTTAGGGAGGAATTATCATGACAATACAGCTCTATCGCACGATCTAGAGTAAGAAGAAAAGATAAACATCCTAAATGTCCTGTAGCTTCCTGTTTATATATGTGGTGCACAACACACCGATAAAAAAGACTCTACTAGACACGGTCTGTAGACACTCCGAGGATGAACCGCTCTGATACCACTTTTGTCACGACCCAGCCCCGTAGGCCGTGACTAGTGCCCGACCTGGACACTCGTATACACCTGTTAACTGTAATCGTCCACAACTAGCATAATAGAGAACTCATATATAAAAAGGCAAGATGTCGTCTCAAAACTGTCGTATATATATATACATATCATAGCAACCTGTCTCCTGAGGAGTTATAACTTTTAACAAAAAAATATTGTACATAAGCCGGCAAGGCTGTCATAATATAGGGGAACGTCCCAGCCATACACGAGCCGACAAGGCCACCATAACACACAACTTCCAAAACATATATATATATATATATATATATATATATATACGCAAGCCGACTGTCACGACCCAACCCCGTAGGCCGTGACTAGTGCCCGATCTGGGCACCCAAACACACCTATCAAACACTATCACAAGGTATATCAAACGCATCCAAGTATATAACAGAAGCCGACTAGGCTGAGTTCCAAATTTATATAATTTCCAGAAAAATTTCGGCAGAGTTTCCTTTGTTTTACGGACTATCCAAAATAACCCTGCGCACAGAAAATACCAACAAAGGCCACACAGGGCCAACAAAACAACATATATACATATGCGGGCCGACAGAAGCCGCCGCGAATGGAATCGCCCAAACACAACATATACAAACACAACCGTACAAAAGTAGGCACAACCCACAAACATGTCCACGTACCTCTAAACGACACGACAGAATCATATGACGGGACAGGGCCCCGCCGTACCCATGAACAAATATATATAATGCAACGGACGAATATATGTACCAAAAATATAAGCTCCAGAATGAGAGGAGCACTCCAAATAGCAGAAGAGGGTGTCCTAAACAGGTGGATCACCAAACTGTGCATCTGTACCTGCGGGCATGAAACGCAAATTTCCCCGAAGAAAGGGGGTCGCACGAAATATGTACCGAGTATGCAAAGCGTAAAAATGTAATATACAAATCGAGTCACAATCGAAATAGAGGTACGTAAAGTAAATGCATTTCCAAAATATCAAAATATTACTTCAAAATATAAATCATGCATAGGGCACAGAAATATGGTCGCCCCCTGTCGATGGCGCCATAACACAAAGATAACACCGTAAGGTTTCAAATCTCCGAATCTCCGTCACATATCACACACAGCATATCGCCATACACAACATCACACCAAATATAAGTGGAACCCGGCCCTCGAGCGAGGAACTCGGTGAACCATGAACACAGCATAACACCGGAATACATCATAATGCGCACGACAACAACCGGCTCGGGGAACCGGCGAACGATATCATAGTAGGCACGAGCGGAGTAGTGAGGAATCATATGCATAAAATCATTGTCATAATCCAAAAGATAAGTAAAATAATCATATTTGAAATCGGAATAATAATTACAACATTCTTTTCAAAAGTTGTCAAAATTTCATAAAGGAACGTCGCGGGACCCACAGACGGGTGTAGACCCGAACTGGACCCGCCTATGAAAAACATACTCCTTCTATATCATACAAGCTCCTACAAAAATTTCAAAGCAATCCGAGCTTTTCTGAGAAAGTTATGAGCGTTTGAACTTTTGGAATCGCTAAAGAATAAGCTTTAAAACCAAAAATCAGCTTTCATGAAATCTTTACAAATTATGAATTCCAAGGATATAAGGATCAATGTTATGGCATATGAGCACAAGAATACCAAGGAAACAAATGCGAATCATAGACAAGCTCGGATTTGCGAGAATAGAGTTTCTTAGAGGCTCGTATCATAGCCTATTTTAACTAAGGCATGCCAAAAGAAAAGGTTACTTTACATACCTCAAACGCTCTCCAATATGATCCAACTCAAGCTAAATCCAACCTATGATTCGGGCTGCCCACGATCTATAAACAAGCCATAAAATGCCAAACATTAGCTAAAGACTTTTTGGGCATTAAATTCCAAATTCGCCCTTAATTCTACAGAAATTTGGGCAGCATTTCCCCTGTAAATAGGCTACCCCGAGAATTTAACTCGGCCAAAACAATCAACAACAACAACAATAACCAACCTAGCAACATTAATAATCAATCCGAAAGGCAAAACAACAATAATAGCTCTCTTTCCATCATTCAACAACATTCATAATAATTAATTCGACGGCTTACATTCAAGCCACATTATCGCTTATACATTCAATTTCCAACCCGAATCCTTACCAACAATATTCAAGAACATCCTAAACCATTCACATAATAATTCCAACAATCCAATAATTTTCTCCAAATTAGGCCGAAAACAGCCCCTAAACCGAGAGCAGCCCCTATACACATTCCTCATTTTCATGTCATGATTTGTATCACAATCCGCAATATAACAATATCATTCTCATAAAATATACAAATTACATCAACGCACAATAACCCTCAAATCAGCCCACACAATTTCAACATCTTTCTTAAGTCATTAAACGCTTATTTCCAACTAGAATTCATAACGACAACAACTAAGACGCGAAGCGATATTAATGTGATCTTCGACATACATTGGGACTATACACGGCCACATACCCACATATATACATATATTGAAAATTTTTATTCTCTTCTCCACTCTACAATAATCCAACATGGTACAAGAATTGATTCATCAATTAAATTTTCAACACCCATTTGCACACCCACATACCCCACACACGGCTCACACACCCATTACACAACCCGCTTCCAACATACTATATTTCATGATTTTCTTCCATATTAACATACTACAATATGCATAAAACATTTATAACCCATAAAACAAGAGAAATTCTTACCTTTCTTCTTTACTCCACAATTAGGCTAGGGTTTGCAAATGGCCACAACGAATGGTTGGACGACCCAAATAACACTTCCACGCTACTTAGGGACCTCAAAATAGTTGATTTGTACCAAAGAAAGAATTTTGGAAGGGATGAAATGGGACTTGGGTTTTTCTCCTCTTGGCCGTGAGCTATGGGGGAGTTGAGCTCTCCAAGTTCTTGATTTTTACTAAGTGTGGTGAATGAGAAAAGATGACTTAAGACTTCATCTTTTAAGTCCCCCAAAATATCTACATGTCTCTATGGTCCACACATGTGTTGGACCAATTAAAATTGGCCACAACATGTGTGGGACCTTTTCCAAAGCCACACGGCTAGGGGCCCTATTTGTGCAAGATTTTTAAATTCCAAATTTATGAATTGTGGTCCCAATTTCTCCTAATTGTTCCATACCAACAAATTCATGCACAAATTATATCTCAAAATAAAATCGAAGGTCAAAAAAAAAAATCCCGACTTTGTATCCCGAAATAGTTTTGTCCTTAACTTATCATAATTAGTCCGGATTGTTCCAATGTACAAAAATACGGGTTCTAACACCGACAAGGCTGCCACTGCACACAACATCACAAACATATAAATACGCAAGCCGACAAGGCTGCCACTACGAATGGGAACGCCCCAAAACATAAGTCATACAAACAACAGCCGAACAAGAACTATATACGCAGACCCACACGCATGCCTACGTACCTCTAAGAGTAACGACAAGATCGATGACATCTAAGATCGAAGGCCCGCCTATCACGACCTAGCCCGTAGGTGGTGCCGTGACTAGTGCCCGAGCCGGGCACCCAAACACATTACGTATCCGAATCACAAACCCGTATAGCTTATGCGTGTACAAATATCGTACGCCGTCTCAAATTAACTCAAACTCAAACATATATATATCGGCTTCCAAGAAGTGCTATCAAATGGCGCAGATCGGCCCCAAAACATATACAAATGCAAGCCATAACGCGCCACTAACGGATCGCCCAACATATAACATACAAACACACCCGTACGTAATAGACTAACCCACATATACGTCTACGTACCTCTAAACAGACAAATGTAATCATATGACGGGACAGGCCCCGCCATACCCCCGAACAAACCAATACATATGCAAATAACGGATATATACCAAGATGTGGGCTCCGAATAAGGAGAGCACTCCAAATGTTAAAAGGGTGTCCTAGACGGCGGATCACCGAACCGTGCGTCCGTACACGGCGGCATGAAACGCACTTCGAAGAAAGGGGTCAAGACGAATATGTACGAGTATGCAAAGCGTAAGATACAAAGAAGCGAATCCGAGTCATAATCGAATGTATGCGTAAAGTGAGCATAATAACCAATACCAAAAAGTGCTTGCATCCGTACAAATCATACATGTTGATAAAAGACAAATATAACCATCAATGCCAAATGCTTAGCTTTCTTTGAAAAACATTTCGAGATCTCATACATGCGAAAGATAGAACATATCATATGAGTGGACATTACGGTGTGGGATTCGCCTAAACCAATGTGGGTTGGCCCCACCACCGCCTCCGATACTTGTCCGATCATATTCCGTAATACATATATCATATCACGAGTCATAATCAAAACAGTAGTACAGGAAGTAAGTATATATCCAAACGCCAAATACCGCGGTCAAATACCCGTGCCGGTCAATATTATCACATACCGCGGCCAAATACCCACGGTCAATATTATCCGACATACCGCGGCCAAATACCTCCATGTTTCTACGCGAATCGACATATCATACCTCGGGATCATGTAGTGCGCACGATACATAACCGGCCCGGACTCGAAAGATGCAATAACCATTTGCACGAGCGATAGTAACAGTAATCATATGCAATGAAAAACACTTACAAAGACCCAACAAAGATAATCAAAGCGAACTATTATTTACAACCCAAGATAATAGTCAAATCGATTTTCTTCCGAATATCACTGGGAGCATATCAAACCGAACATCGTGAACCATAGTCACGTATCAAAATCACATACATAAAAATCCTTATTTCGTACTCTACAAATCAATAAGTAATCCTACTCGGGGTCGGAAAGATAGTCATATTAAATTCTTTCAAAAATAGGTCGTTAGAACCAAACATACAGTCGCGGGACCCACGAATGGGTGAGCGTCAACCCAATCCGGCCCGCCTATGGAAATCAAAGTCATTACTCGTCATGAACTCATTTGCGAAGATATCAAAGCGATCCGAGCCCTTTTTTGAAAGTTACGGACTTCGTAGTTTCGTAGTCATTTAGGAACAAAACTCTTTTGAAAACAAAACTTTTATGCAACTTTTGAAATTTAGTCATACAAAAGACATAAGGACCATAAATCAACTAAATTAAGAGTACGAATGTCAAGAAACAAATAAGAATCGTTTACGAGCTTGTCAAAGCAATCCGGTTCTGTCCATGAAAGTCACGGACATTTTTAGACATAAGATCCTTTCGGAACTAAACGTTTACAAAGCATTTCAAATCCAATCGTATCAAAGACATACGGACCATAGCTTGACCATATTAAGGATGCCAACATCACAAAGCAAATATGAATCATAAACATGTTCGGATTTTTCGAATAGAATTACCCCCAAGGCTCATAACGTATCACAACTTACTTGCGTCTAGGACATGCCAAAAGGAAAGAAAGATAGGCTTCACATACCTCGAATGCTCTCAAAGCTACTCCAAACTCAAGCTAATGCCAACCTACACCTCGGGCTCCCCAAGGTCTACAAACACGTCATAATATGCCAAACATTAGCCATAGGCATTTAATTTCAAACTAACACTTAATTCTACAGAAATTTGGGCAGCACTTCCCCTGTAAATAGACCAACCCCGAGAATTTAACTCGGCCAAATCAATAACAACAACACCAATAACCAACCTAGCAACATCAATAATCAATCCGAAAGGCAATATAACATTAGTAACCCTCTTTTACATCACTCAACAACATTCATAGTATTCAATTCAACGGCTTACGTTCAAGCCAACATCAACGCTTATTCATTCAAATACCAACCCGAACCCATACCAACAATATTCGAAGACATTTTAAACAATTCATACAACATTTCAAACATCCCAAACAACATCCCAACTCACCCGAAATCTGCCCCAAACCCGAGAACACCACTATAACCCATTCCTCACTTTCAAATCATGATTTGCACCAACAATCCACACTCTAACAATGTCATTCCCATAAATATAGAAAATGATTTAAAGACACATAATTCTCCAAATCAGCCCATACAATTACAACATCAATCTTGAGTCATTAAACTCTCATTTCCAACATAGAATTCATAACGACAACATTCAAAATTCCAAATAGAATTAATCCATTCTTGTCATATAATATGACCTATATTCGGCCACACTACACATATACATATGTCGATGATTCTCATTCTTTTCTTCACACTACACAACTAAACATGCTACATAAAATTGATTCATCACTTCAACACAACACACACACTTACACGGCCAAACCTCATACACACGGCCTCAACTCCAACATACTATATTTCATGAATTTCATCCATTTTAACATACTACAACATGCATACACCATTCATAACACATAAAACATGATTAAATCTTACCTTTTCCCTTCAACTTTCAACTTGGCTAGGGTTAGCGATCTACAAAACGGGTGGTTTGATGACCCAAACAACACTTTCACGCTACTCAGGGAACTCCAATTAGTGGATTTGCATCAAATAAATATTTTTGGGATGGCTAATTTTTGGTCTTGAAAAATTGAGGCTTGGCCGAATGGTTCCCTTTGTTGTTCTTCAAGTTTCTCTTTTTTTTTCTAAGTGTTGGAATGTTGAAAGATGAATACTTAATCATCTTTTAAGCTCCCACATATATTATACAAGTGTCCATGGCCCACACATGGGTTGGACCAATTAAAATTGGCCACAAAATGTGTGGGACCATACCAAACACCACACGGCCAAAGGGCCTTTTTTTCAATAATTCCCAACTTCCAATTAATCCACTTTTGGTCCCAAATTTTCCTAAATGTTCCATGCCAACAAGTTCATGAACAAATTATGTCTCAAAACAAAACCGAAGGTCAAAAATCCCGACATCGCATCCCGGAATGGCTTTGTCCCTAACTTATCATAGTTAACCCGGATTATCCCAATGTACGAAATACAGGATATAACATCCTCCCCCCCCCCCCCCTTTAGAACATTCGTCCTCGAATGTTAAATTAGCCTTACGGGATCTTATAAACACTCGGGGGAGTTTCTTTTACAATTATCGCAAACAGTTCATGCATAAATCAACATAACCAATCAAGGGGTCTAAATTACCTGTAGCCGCGTCTGGTGGCGCTCCCGATTCGTCTACGGTCAACGCATAGGCGGTTCGATGTGTTATACCCCGTACTTTGTACGTTGGAATATTCTAAGTCGGTTGCGACAAGTTAAGGATAAGGTTGCAATTTTTTTTCGATTTTGTTAAAAGTACATAAGTTGCATATTCATCTTTTTATCGGTATGGAGTATTAAGGGTAAATTTGGAATAAGGAAAATTTGGGGTTAAAAGAGAATTATGGAAAGTTAAGCATTTCATGAAAATTAAGGGCTAGAAGTGAAATTTTGAAAACTTGATAGTTCATGAAAATGGCCATATGTGGCCATGTGTGTGGTGTGGGCCATGATACACTTGTGTTATTTATATAAGTGGACATAAGATGACTAATTAAGTCATGTTCATTATTCTTCCACACTTAAGAAAAATCTAGAAAATTGGAGAAAAAGAAGGGGGCACAACCGGCCACACCCCTATATATATATATATGGACATGTGATGGAAAAAGCAAGACAATTCATCATTTACAAGTCTAGAACTTTGGAGAAAAAAAGAAGGAGGAGAAACGGCTAGGAGGGGCTGGCCGAACCAGCCCCATAAAGTTGATCATGAAAATTGTTTCCTTCAAGCTTTCATACCAATTGGAAGGTCCTCGTCAACGTGGAAGGGTTGTTGGAGCAAGAAAAACATCGGTTTGTGCAATTGGCATGTTATATCCCTCATTTTTGTACGTCGGGACAATCCGAGTTAGTTGTGGAAAGTTAGGGGCAAGACTAGTTCGGGACACGGAGTCGAGATTTTTAACCATGATTTATTTTAAGGCATGAGTTGCCCATGATTTCATTAGCATGAGATATTATGGAATTTGGGATTAAAAGTGGGTTATGGAAAGTTAGACATCTCATAAGAAATTTGGGGGCCAAAAGGTAATTTTTGGAAGTTGTAATTTCATGAAAAATTATGCCATGTGGCCGGCCACATGGAAGTTTAATATATGTAGCATAAGATGAATTAATTCATCACAATTCTCATCATTTTCATCTCAAGAAATTTCAAGAAAATTTGAGAGCAAACTTAAAGGGCCATTCGGCCAAGAAGAGGGAGAAGCAAGCTCAAGAAAGAGTGATCAAGAAAAATAATTTTCTCTAGCAATTCCACTCCTTATAAGGTGCATAACAACGTGGTGGAGTCGTTGGAGTGGTAGGAAAAAGCGTTGGTTCAAGGCGTGGCTCATAGTCAACTTGAAGAATCAAGTGAAAGAGGTATGGTTCAATCTTATTTTTCATATGTTATAGATGGTTTGTGTATGTTGTGAAGTATGAAAATGGGTGAAATTCATGAAAGTGTGGAGGTTGAAGTGTAGCCGTGTGGGTGTAGGTGTGCGGCCGTGTGATATGTTTTGTGTAGAGGGAGTGATTAATTAATTGAATTTAGCATGTTTTTGTGTTGTTGTAATGTGTAGAAAATGAATGAAACTCATGGAATGGTGTATGTTGATGAATGGCCGTGTAGGGGCTGCTTGGTATGTAAGAAATGAATCAATGTCATCTAGAATTTTGGTTGTCGTCGTTATGAATTCTATGACGTAAAATGAAGGTTAATGATCCTAGTTAAAGATCAAAACCGTGTGGGCTGATTTGAAGCTTAATGTGATCTTATTATAGTTTCTTGAAATTGTGAAGATAATGTTGTTAATGTGTGGATTGTCGATGTAGTTTATGAATTTGGAAGGAAGAAACGTGTTAATGTCGTTCCTATGGAAATTGGAAAGTTTCGGCCAAGTTGGTTTGGCCATTTGGAGTGTTGTGCAGATTATTCAAAGTATGTTTGAATGTGCTAGAATGGTTGTTGGTATTGTTGTTGACAATTGGCCGAGTTGAATTCTCGGGGTTGGTGTATTTGCAGGGGAGGTGCTGCCCAATTTTCTGTAGAATTGAGGAATAGTTTGGAATTGAATTCTTAGATGTTAATAGCTAATGGTTGATATTTATTGGCATTGTGTAGACCTTGGGGAGCCGAGGCCTGAGTTTGGATTAGCTAAGGAAGCTAACGAGGTATGTAGAGCTTACCTTTCTTTCTTATGGCATGTCTTAGTTGAACGTAGGTTATGACACGAATCCCGAGGCAACTCTACTCTTGTGATCCGAGCGTGTCTAAGATTCTTACTTGCTTCTTGACATTCGTGATCTTGAGATAGTTGAGTTATGGTTCTTATGTCCTTTTGTATGACTAAATCTGAAATGTTGCATAAAAGTTTTGTTTTTAAAAGAAGTTGGTTCCCAAATGACCCCGAAACTACGAACACCCGTAACTTTCGAAGAAAAGCTCGGATCGCCCCGAAACCTTCATAGGCGATTCCATAAGACATAATATCCCCCAACTTTCATAGGTGGGCTCGGGCGGGATTGACGCTCGTCCGTGGGCCCTCGAGACTTTCTTTTGTACAGTTCTAACGTTTTTGTAAAGAACTTAGTATATTTATTATTTAATCCCCCGAACATGATTACCTACGTATTTACCGAGTCTGAAATGAGGATTTCTATGCTTATGAATCCGATATGTATTATGATTTCCAAAGTTCGGTTCGATATGTTCCCGAATGGCATCCAGAAGGAAATTTGATTGGACTATGGTCCTAATTTGTAAATAATGATTTGTTTTGATTAATTCATTCAGTTTTTGTAAATGTACACATTGCATATGGATGTGAATATTTTGAATTGCATATAATTCCCATGACTCTGCTCGTGCACACTATTGTTACTTCCTTCGCCGAGTCCCGGGGCCGGTTGTTATCGTGCGCATTATGCTATATTTTCGGAGTATGATGTGTCCGGTTCGCCGAGCCTCTTTGGCCGGGAACCAAGGATAATGGTGTTATGATATGTCCGGTACGCCGCGCCCCTTTTGGCCGGGTACCGTGGTATATGTGATGTGCTGTGTGACGGGGATACGGAGATATGAAAATTTCTGGAGTATGATGTGTTATGGCGCCAATGTCAGGAGGGCGACCATATTCTAAGAGCCTATGCACGATTTGCATTTTTCTCAGTAAGTATTTTGATATTCTGACTATTATGCATGTTTTCTGTAATTCGCATTTGATTTCCGACAATTGACACACATATGATGATCTGACTTACCGAGTCCCTCATTTGAGGGCCGGGACACGTTTTGTGTGCATATGATATGAGATTTTGATAGTTTGGATTATGATCCGTTGGTATCGGAACCGATGGTGGGGCAAACCCAGTGGTGAGGCAAATTCCACACTGGTTTAGGCGAATCCCACATCGGTTAAGGTCAGCTCGCATGATCTGTTTGATTTTCCGTATATATGAGACAGAAATGTTTTTTTAGAAGAAAACTAAGCATTTTGGCATTCTGGCTATTACATTCACTTTCCGTACCCTTTGAAAACTAAGCATTTTGGCATTCTGGCTATTACATTCACTTTCCGTACCCTTTACTTTGGTTATGATCCTGTTTACTATCTTTTCTGCTTTACATACTCCGTACTGACCCCCTTTCTTCGGGGGCTGCGTTTCATGCCGCGCAGGTACAGGTAGATGTTACGTGATTCATCAGCCTAGGGCATCCGTTCTGCTATTGGAGAGCTCCCTTGATCCGGAGCCTACACTTTTGGGTACAGATACTTCTGTTATTTGTATATATGTTTGTTCACGGGTACGGCGGGGCCCTGTCCCGTCATATGGTTCTGTTATGACTCTTAGAGGTCTGTAGACATAAACGTGTGGGTTGTGGGCGAGTTCAATACGCTTGTGTTGTTTGGTTTGTGTTCTTATGTTTTAGTGGCCTTACCGGCTACATCCGTTATGTATCTTTGTATACGTGTATATATATATATGTATATATGTATATCAGTTTTGGGGCGATGTCTTACCTTCGCCTATGCTTAGGCCACTAGTAGCACGATTATGGTTGATGGGTACTGTTATAGCCCATATTTTGTACGTCGGGACATTCCGGGCTAATTGCGAAAAGTTAAGGACAAGAGGATTCCGGGATACGAAGTAGAGATTTTTAACCATGATTTATTTCAAGGCATGAGTTGCCCCGATTTCATTGGCATGAGATATTATGGAATTTGGGGTTAAAAGTGGACTATGGAAAGTTAAACATCTCATGAAAAATTTGGGGGCCAAAAGTTAATTTTTGGAAAGTTAAAAATTCATGCAAAATGAGGCCATGTGGCCGGCCACCTAGGGTGTGGGCCATGGCCACATGGATGTTTTATATAAGTGGATTAAGATGACAATTATCTCATACTTCATCACTCTTACCTCTAGAAATTTCAAGAAAGTTTGAGAGCAAACTTGAAGGGCCATTCGGCCAAGAAGAGGGAGAAGCAAGGTCAAGAAAAAGTGATCAAAAAAAATAATTTCCTCTAGCAATTCTACTTCTTAGAAGGTGAATAACAACATGGAGGGGTTGTTGGAGTAGCAAGAACACCAATTAGTTAAAAAACAAGCCCTAGTTAAGTTGGAGAACCAAGTGAAGAAGGTATGTTTCAATCTTCTCATTTATATTTTATAAATGGTTTATGGAGGTTATAATATGTGGAAATGAACAAAAATCATGAAAACATGGATGTTGGGTTTGAGCCGTGTGGAAGGGTGTTGGACCGTGTGTGTGTGTTGTTGTATTGGAGTAATGAATTAATGGTAGTTAGCATGTTTGTATGTTGTTGTAGTGTGTAGAAGTGGGATGAAAATTATGGACTTTGGAACATAATGTGTGGCCGTATGTATATAGTGTGTTGAAACCGTGTATATATGTGATGTGTATGTCAAGAATGAAGTAATTCTATTTAGAGTGTTGGTTGTCGTTGTTGTGTAGATTCTATGTTGATAATGGAAGTGTTATGATCCAAGTTGAAGATTAAAACCGTGTGGGCTGATTTGAGAATTAATGTGGCCTTAATGTAATTTCTTGAAATTGTGAGAATAATGTTAGTAAAGTGTGGTTTGTTGGTGTAGTTTGTGAATTTTGAAAGAAATGTGTCGTTATGGTTCCTATAGAATTGGAAAGTTTTGGGTAATGTAGTATGTTGGTTTGGCCATTTGGAATGTTGTGCGAACTATTTAAAGTATTCTAGAATGGTCGTTGGTATTATTGTTGATGAAATTTGCCGAGTTAAAATCTCGGGGTTGGTGTATTTACAGAGGAAATGCTGCCCAAATTTCTGTAGAATTTGGTGTTTGTTTGGAATTGAATGCCTAATTGATTATAGCTAATGTTCGGTATATTGGCGTTATGTAGATCTTGGAGTGCCCGAGACTGGAGGATAATCATAAACTCATTAAATAAATAAGGAATCCATACGGGGTAGACGAGCTCATGAAATTTGCGGGCTCGAACGCTCATAACTTTTGTAGACGAGCTCGGATCGCCCCGAAACTTTTACAAAGCATTTCAAATCCAATCGTATCAAAGACATACGGACCATAGCTTGACCATATTAAGGATGCCAACATCACAAAGCAAATATGAATCATAAACATGTTCGGATTTTTCGAATAGAATTACCCCCGGGCTCATAACGTATCACAACTTACTTGCGTCTAGGACATGCCAAAAGGAAAGAAGGATAGGCTTCACATACCTCGAATGCTCTCAAAGCTACTCCAAACTCAAGCTAATGCCAACCTACACCTCGGGCTCCCCAAGGTCTACAAACACGTCATAATATGCCAAACATTAGCCATAGGCATTTAATTTCAAACTAACACTTAATTCAACAGAAATTTGGGCAGCACTTCCCCCCGTAAATAGACCAACCCCGAGAATTTAACTCGGCCAAATCAACAACAACAACACCAATAACCAACCTAGCAACATCAATAATCAATCCGAAAGGCAATATAACATTAGTAACCCTCTTTTACATCACTCAACAACATTCATAGTATTCAATTCAACGGCTTACGTTCAAGCCAACATCAATGCTTATTCATTTAAATACCAACCCGAAACCATACCAACAATATTCAAAGACATTTTAAACAATTCATACAACATTTCAAACATCCCAAACAACATCCCAACTCACCCGAAATCTGCCCCAAACCCGAGAACACCACTATAACCCATTCCTCACTTTCAAATCATGATTTGCACCAACAATCCACACTCTAACAATGTCATTCCCATAAATATAGAAAATGCATTAAAGACACATAATTCTCCAAATCATCCCATACAATTACAACATCAATCTTGAGTCATTAAACTCTCATTTCCAACATAGAATTCATAACGACAACATTCAAAATTCCAAATAGAATTAATCCATTCTTGTCATATAATATGACCTATATTCGGCCACACTACACATATACATATGTCGATGATTCTCATTCTTTTCTTCACACTACACAACTAAACATGCTACATAAAATTGATTCATCACTTCAACACAACACACACACTTACACGGCCAAACCTCATACACACGACCTCAACTCCAACATACTATATTTCATGAATTTCATCCATTTTAACATACTACAACATGCATACACCATTCATAACACATAAAACATGATTAAATCTTACCTTTTTCCTTCAACTTCCAACTTGGCTAGGGTTAGCGATCTACAAAACGGGTGGTTTGATGACCCAAACAACACTTTCACGCTACTTAGGGACCTCCAATTAGTGGATTTGCATCAAATAAATACTTTTGGGATGGCTAATTTTTGGTCTTGAAAAATTGAGGCTTGGCCGAATGGTTCCCTTTGTTGTTCTTCAAGTTTCTCTTTTTTTTTCTAAGTGTTGGAATGTTGAAAGATGAATACTTAATCATCTTTCAAGCTCCCACATATATTATACAAGTGTCCATGGCCCACACATGGGTTGGACCAATTAAAATTGGCCACAAAATGTGTGGGACCATACCAAACACCACACGGCCAAAGGGCCTTTTTTTCAATAATTCCCAACTTCCAATTAATCCACTTTTGGTCCCAAATTTTCCTAAATGTTCCATGCCAACAAGTTCATGAACAAATTATGTCTCAAAACAAAACCGAAGGTCAAAAATCCCGACTTCGCATCCCGGAACGGCTTTGTCCCTAACTTATCATAGTTAACCGGATTATCCCAATGTACGAAATACGGGATATAACATCCTCCCCTCCTTTAGAACATTCGTCCTCGAATGTTAAATTAGCCTTACGGGATCTTATAAACACTCGGGGGAGTTTCTTTTACAATTATCGCAAACAGTTCATGCATAGATCAACATAACCAATCAAGGGGTCTAAATTACCTGTAGCCGCGTCTGGTGGCGCCTCCTGATTCTGTCTACGGGTCAACGCATATAGGCGGTTCGATGTGTTATACCCCGTACTTTGTACGTTGGAATATTCTAAGTCGGTTGCGACAAGTTAAGGATAAGGTTGCAATTTTTTCCGATTTTGTTAAAAGTACATAAGTTGCATATTCATCTTTTTATCGGTATGGAGTATTAAGGGTAAATTTGGAATAAGGAAAATTTGGGGTTAAAAGAGAATTATGGAAAGTTAAGCATTTCATGAAAATTAAGGGCTAGAAGTAAAATTTTGGAAACTTGATAGTTCATGAAAATGGCCATATGTGGCCATGTGTGTGGTGTGGGCCATGGTAAACTTGTGTTATTTATATAAGTGGACATAAGATGACTAATTAAGTCATGTTCATTATTCTTCCACACTTAAGAAAAATCTAGAAAATTGGAGAAAAAGAAGGGGGCACACCCTACGTACCCCTATATATATATATATATATATATATATGGACATGTGATGGAAAAAGCAAGACAATTCATCATTTACAAGTCTAGAACTTTGGAGGAAAAAAAAAGGAGGAGAAACGGCTAGGAGGGGCTGGCCGAACCAGCCCCATAAAGTTGATCATGAAAATTGTTTCCTTCAAGCTTTCATACCAATTGGAAGGTCCTCGTCAACGTGGAAGGGTTGTTGGAGAAAAAAAAATATCGGTTTGTGCAATTGGCAAGCCTAGCAAAGAGGAAAAGTTGAAGAGAAAAGGTGAGGTTTAATCTTCTTTATGTGTTTATGGATGATTGGTACATGTTGTGATATGTGGAAATGAAGGAAACCATGAAATTATATTTGTTGAAATTGTAGCCGTGTGGTGTGTGTTTGGCCGTGTGTATATAGAGTTGTGTTGGAGTGATGAATTAATTGTATTCTACATGTTTGTGTGTTGTTGTAATATGTAGAAAATGAATGGAACTCATGGAATGATGTATGTTGAAGGGCTGGCCGAAAATGGACTGTTTTATGTGTCAAAGAATGAACTAATTTTATTTAGTATTTTGGTTGTTGTGTGTTGTGGATTCTATGATGCTAATGAGAGTTTAATGGCTCAAGTTGAGGTCGTAATTGTCATGGGCTGTTTTTAGAAGCTTATGGAATTTTAATGTAGTTTCTATAATTATGGAAATAATGTTGGGAACGTGTGGATTATTGGAGTGGTGGATGAATTTGGAAGAAAGAAATGTATTGTTGTTGTTCTTGCGGCATTTGGAAGTTTCGGGTTTCATTATGTAGTGAATGGGCTGATTTGGCTATTTTGTAGATTGTTGGAAGCATTCTTGAATCTTGTTTAAATGGTTTGGATTAGTACGTGAACTTGTGATCGTTGATATTAATGTGAATATATGAAGTTGAATTGAATATGCATGAATATCGTCGAATCATGTAGAATGGAGTCATCAATGTTAGAATGCGTTTGGAATTGATTATTGATGTTGTTGGAATGGTTGTTGGTGTTGTTGTTGATAATATTGGCCGAGTTGAATTCTCGGGGTTGTTGGATTTATAGGGGAGGTGCTGCCCAAATTTATGTAGAATTGGGTGCGAGTTTGAAATTGAATCCCTAAATGCTTATACCTAATGGTTTATACTTATTGACGTTGTGTAGACCTTGGGGAGCCGAGGCCTGCGTTTAGATTAGCTAAGGAAACAAGCGAGGTATGTAGATCTTACCTTTCCTTCTTTTGGCATGTCTTAGAGATGACTAAGCTATGATACGTTATGAGCCTTGGGGGTAATTCTATTCGTAAAATCCGAACATGTTTATGATTCATATTTGCTTTGTGATGTTGGCATCCTTAATATGGTCAAGCTATGATCCGTATGTCCTTGATATGATTGGATTTGAAACACTATGTATACGGTTTGTTTCGAAAGGATCTTATGTCTTTGTATGACTAAATTTCAAAAGTTGCATAAAAGTTTTGCTTTCAAAAGAGTTTTGTTCCCAAACGATTCCGAAACTACGAACGACCGTAACTTTCAAGAAAAAGCTCGGATCGCTTTGATATCTTCGCAAATGACTTCATGACGAGTAAAGACTTTAATTTTCATAGGCGGTCCCGGATTGGGTTGACGCTCGTCCGTGGGTCCCGCGACTCTCTATGTTTGGTTCTAACGACCTATTTTTGAAAGAATTCAATATGACTATCTTTCCGACCCCCGAGTATGATTACTTATTTCTCGGTTGAGTCTGAAATAAGGATTTTCATGCACATGATTTTGATACGTAACTATGGTTTCTAAAGTACGGTTTGATATGTTCCCGAGTGATATTCGGAAGAAAATGGATTTGACTCATGCTTTGGCTTATAAATGATGGTTCGTTTTGATTAACCTATTGAGTCTTTGAAAATGTTTTAAACCGTATTCGGTTACTCACGATTCAGGCTCGTGCATTCTTTGTTACATTTTTCGCCAAGTCGCGGGCCGGTTATGATATTGTGCGCCTATCTTATATTCCGAAATATGATGTGTCGGACGCCGAGCCCCTTTCGGTCGGGTCGTGTATATATGCCACGTTATATGTTATATGTATGTATTCTGGAATATGATCAGTTGGAATCGGAGCCGGTGGCCGGGGCACGTTATATGATATGATGATATGGAGGAGGTGGCCAGGATGGCATATGATGATTCCTTTTACCGCGTCCCTCATTAGAGGGCCGGGGCACGTTACATGTACATGCATATGATGATTTTACTTACCGCGTCCCTGATTAGAGGGCCGGGGCACGTTATATGTATATGATATGATGATTTTACTTACCGCGTCCCTCATTAAAGGGCCGGGGCACGATATATGTATATGCATCTGATGGTTTTACCTACCGCGTCCCTCACTAGAGGACCGGGGCATGTTATGTCTATGTACATGTACGAGATGATTTTCTGACTCTGTTCCTCAGCCCCATGATGAGCCGAATATGGAATTGATATGTATAATTTACGGTTCAAAAGCAAGTGTTATGAGTTCGTTATTGTATTACTTTTTCTTCGTTCTCCTCGTTTCGGACGGTTCGTTTACGATATCCCATGCTTTACATACTCGGTACATATTTCGTGCGACCCCCTTTCTTCGGGGCGCATTTCATGCCGCGCGGTACCCACGGATGAGTGGGTGATGTTAGCGAAGTCAGTCCCACCGGATTGGCGAGCTCCATTTCCTTCAGAGTGCTGTCAAGTCTGAGTGCTTTTGTATGGTATCTGAGATGTTGGTAGAGACTTTGCAGACAGTGTCGTGTGTGTGAAATGTCGATTTTGTAAGCGGCTATGTAAGCCGATGTATTATTATGCATTATGTTATGAACCTCATATGTTTACAGATTTCATACGATGCTAGCTTTATTTGATTTGAAAAAAAAAATGATGAAAGGCATGTTTGTTTTCAAAAAAAAAAAAATTCGTAACGTGCTTATGTTATGTTTTGCGGGCCCAGTATAAGTATTACGAAAGTCTGCGGGTTCGCTCGGCCCTAGGTAAGGGTCGAGTGCCCATCACACCCTATTGGATTAAGGGTCTGACACGATGGACCACCCGAACTGGAGGCTCTGCCACGGCCTGCTGGCGTCAGTATGCCCCGCCCCATCGGGCGCATAGCTACGGAAGGTGAAGACGAACCGGAAACTGACCCGGTAGGCTGAGCTGCTCCCCCTGCACTGCCCCTGAGTGGACAATCTCTCATAAAGTGGCCCTGCTGGCCACAGGTAAAGCAAGCACCCGTGGCACGATGACATTCCCTCCCCGGGTGGCGTCCCCTACAGTGAGGACATCGGGGTAGGGGTGGCCTCAACTGGCTGGAACCTCTGTCCATCTGTGAGCCCGAAGCCCTGGAGCTCGACACGCCCCGAATACCCCCGCATCATCCGGGCTCCATCAACCGTGGGGGTGTACTCGTGTGGGAAGGAGGAACGGGGGGGTGCTGCTGAGCTGCTCTTTGTACGTTATACCCCGTACTTTACACATTAGAATATTTTAAGTTGGTTGCGACAAGTTATGGACAAGGCTTTTAATTTTCGGTTTTGTTGATTTTTGTTTTAATGCACAAGTTGCATATTCATCTTTTCATTGGTATGGAATGTTAAGGGTAAATTTGGAATAAGAAAAATTTGGGGTTAAAAGTGAATTATGGAAAGTTAGTTATTTTTCATGAAATTAAGGGCTATAAGTTGGAAGAATTATTTCATGAAGTAGCCAAAAATGGCCAAATGGCCGTGGGCCCCACCTAAAGTTGGCCAATGATTTCAAGCCATGGAATGGCACATGTGTTCATCTTATATTTGTGGGAGCTAAGTATAAATATACCAAAGGATTACCAAGTCAATTAGTTAGTCATCATTCTTCATCCTAGAAAATTCAAGAAACATGAAAGGAAAAACAAGGGGACATTTCGGCCATAGATGGCCAAATTTGGCCATGAGAAATTGATGGAGAAAAATTATTTTCTTCTATGTTTTCAACTCATTGGAAGGTCCTAAACAACATGAAGTGGTTGTTGGAGCAAACAAATCCCTTGTTCATGCAATTCCCAACCCTAGCCAAGTGAAGAACAAAGTGGAAAGGGTGAGTTTTAATCCTCTTTTTAATATGTCATGAATGGTTTGTGTATGTTGTGGAGTGTGAAAATGAATGAAATTCATGAAATATGGCATGTTGAAGTGTTGGCCGTGTGTATGTAGTGGTGTGTAGGAATGAAGAATTAATTGTATCTAACATGTTTGGGTGTTGTCGTAATGTGTGAAAATGGATGAAAATCATCAAAGTTGTGGGTTGGTTGGGGTGGCCGAATATGGGCTGTGTTGTTTGGCAAAGAATGAACAAATTTTATTTAGTGTGATTTGGTTGTTGTTGTATGGATTTTATGGTGAAAATGATGATTTAATGATCCAAGTTGAAGTAGAGAACGTTATGTCGTTTGAAGATAATGTGAATTTAGTGTAGTTTCTTGTATTGTTAAGGTTAATGTGGTGAATATGTGGATTATTGGTGTAGTTTATGAATTTGGAAGGAAGAAAATGTATTGTTGTTGTTCTTATGGAAATTTGAAGTTTCGGGTGGAGTAAAGCATTAATTGGATTGTTTGAAATATTGTGCGAATTGTTGGAAATGTTCTTGAATCGTGTTTGAATGGTTTTGGATTGGTATTTGAATATGCGATGGTTGATATTAGTTTGTGTCACGACCCAACCCCGTAGGCCGTGACTAGTGCCCGAGCTGGGCACCCATACGCACTCAATAACCGAAATCAGCATACAAACAATCTATACCGACATAGAGATCATACGTGGTTCCAAACTCGTCACATACAAACATATAAACTGCACAAAAGCCGGTAAGGTTGTCATAATATATACATAACGTAGCAAAGCATACATACACGCAAATACAAGGCTGCCCACGGCGGATGGGCCGCCCAAACACAACTTACTCAACGCATCCGAACCAAACTGTACATAACCCACATCTATGTCCACGGACCTCTAAATGAGACAACGAAATCATATGACGGGACGGGGGCCCCGTCGTACCCCTGAATACACAAATACATACACAACGGGAGAATATATACCAAAATGTAGGCTCCGGAATAAAGGGAGCTCTCCAACAGCAGGATAAGTGTCCTAGACGGGTAGATCACCGAATCGTACGTCCGTAAAATGCATGAGACGCACCCCCGAAGAAAAGGGGGTCGCACGGAATACGTACGGAGTATGCAAAGCCAAAAGATACGAGAAGCAAATGGAGTTATAACCGAACAGAAGTACAGAAAGTAAGTGCATATCCAGATGCCAAAATGCTTAGCTTTCTTTGGAAAACATTTCTGTCTCATACATACGGAAAATCAAACATATCATATGAACTGACATTAACCGAATGATCATAATCCAGACTGTCGAAATCACATATACACATACCGCGGTCAAGTACCCAGCGGTCAATATCACACATACATATACCGCGGCCAAGAATCCAGCGGCAACATCACATACCGCGGCCAAGAATCCAGCGGCAACATCACATCACATACCGCGGTCAAGAATCCAGCGGTAACACCACATACCGGCCCGGGACACGGCGAAAAACGTAACAACAGAATGCACGAGCGAAAATCATAAGTAGCCAAATACGCTTTAAAACATTTTCAAAGACTTAGTAGGTTAATCGAAACGAACCATCGTTTATAGGCCAAAACAATAGTCAAATCAGATTTTCTTGAATATCCTAACGTCACTCGGGAACATATCAAAATCACATACATAAAATCCTTATTTCGGACTCAACGGATAAATAAGTAATCATACTCGGGGGTCGGGAAGATGGTCATATCAATTCTTTCAAAAGCCGTCAGAATTTTACGAAGAAGATCGCGGGACTCACGGACGAGCGTCCACTCAATCCGGACCCGCCTACGAAAATCATAGTCATCATATGTTATCGAATCATTATTGCAAACTCAAAAGATAAGTAACCTGATCGTACTTGAAATCGGAATAATAGTCATATCATATCCTTTCAAAAATCGTCAAAGTACATAAAGAAAGTCACGGAGCCCACGGAGGGGTGTCGACCCGAGTCGGGCCCGCCTATGGAAAACATAGTCATCATACATCATGGAATCATTTTTGAGCATATCGAAGCGATCCAGTTCTGTCTTTGAAAGTTACGGACTTTCGTAGTTTTCAGAATCATTTAGGAACAAAATTCTTTTAAAAACCAAACTTTTATGCAACTTTTGAAACTTAGTCATACAAAAGACATAAGGGCCAATATTTCATCTTATCAAGCATACGAAGACCAAGAAACAAATAATAATCACAGACATGGTCGGATCGCGAGAGTAGAATTTCCTCGAGGCTCGTATCATAGCCCATTTACGACTAAGGCATGCCAAAAGAAGGAAGGGTTGCGCTTTACATACCTTGAACGCTTCCAAAGCTACTCCAAACTCAAGCTAACCTCAACCTACGCCTCGGGCTGCCCAAGGTCTACAAACAATTCATAATATTCCAACCATTAGCTATAAACATTTGGGCATTTAATTCCACATTAGCCCTTAATTCTACAGAAATTTGGGCAGCATTTCCCCTGTAAATAGACCAACCCCGAGAATTTAACTCGGCCAAATAAACAACAACAACAACAACAACCAACCTAACAACATCAATAATCAATCCGAAAGGCAATATAACATTAGTAACTCTCTTTTTCATCATTCAACAACTTTCAATATATTCAATTCGACGGCAACATTCAAGCCAACATCAACGCTCATACATTCAAATACCAATCCGAACCCATACTAACAAAATTCAAAGACATTTTAAACAATTCATACAACATTTCCAACATTCCAACAATTGCTCCAATTTACCCGAAACCAGCCCCAAACCCGAGAACCTCAACTATAACACACTTCCGACTTCCGAGTCATGATTTGCACCAACAATCCACACTCTAACAATGTCATTCCCATAAACACATAAATTACGTCAAATGCACAATAACCTCCAATTCAGCCCACAACACTTACAACATTAATTCGAGTCATTAAACTCTTATCGTCAACATGGAATTCATAACGACAACAACTAAAACAATAAGCGATATTAATTCATTCTTGTCACATGGTATGACCTACATTCGGCCAACACTACATATGCACATACTTATGATTCTCATTCATTTTTTCACCCTACAATGATCACAACATGCTATCTAGACTTCAATTCATTGCTTCAACACAACACAACACACACACACACTTCACACGGCTAACACACCATACACACAACTCACTTCCAACATCCCCTATTTCATGATTTTCATCCATTTGAACATACTAAAACATTCATACAACCTTTATAACACATAAAACATGATTAATTCTTACCTTTCTTCTCCAACTCCCCAAATAGGCTAGGGTTTGCAATTGACACAACGGATGGTTGGATGACCCGAACAACGCTTCCACGTTACTTAGGGACCTCAAATTAGTGGATTAGCACCAAGGAATTATTTTTGGGATGGCTAGAATTGGAGTTGATTTTTTCCTCCTTTGGCCGAGAGCCTTGCTCTTCAACTTATTGGTTCCCTTTTTTTTTTTTCTAAGTGTTGGATGAGATGAGAATGAAATAGTAGTCATCTTTTGAGCTAATATAAGACTTGTTGTCCAAGTGTCCATGGCCCACACAAGTGTTGGACTAATTAAAATTGTCCACAAATTGTGTGGGCCTTCTTCAAGCCACACGGCTAAGACCGTGAAAAAATGCATGATTTTTAACTTTCATTAATTCCAATTTTGGTCCCAAATTTTCTAAGTGTCCCATGCAAACCAAATTCATGAACAACTTATGTCTCAAAATAAAATCGAAGGTCAAAAATCCCGACTTTGCATCCCGGAATGGTTTGGACCCTAACTTATCATAATTAAACCGGATTGTCCCAATGCACAAAATACGGGATATAACAGTTTGAATGTATGAAGTTGAATTGAATATGCATGAATGTCGTCGAATTATGTAGAAAGGAGTTATTAATGTTATAATGCGTTTGGAATTGCTTATGGATATTGTTGATGTGGTTGTTGGTATTGTTGTTGGGTATTTGGCCGAGTTGAATTCTCGGGGTGTTGAATTTACAGGAAATGCTGCCCAAATTTACGTAAATAAAGTGCGAACTTAAAATGGGATTCCGAGGTGCCTATGACTAATGTTTGGTGTCTAATGACGTGTTGTAGATTTTGAGAAGCCGAGACTTGAGTTTGGATTAGCTTAGGAAGCAATCAAGGTATATGAAGCTTACCTTTCCTTCTTTTGGCATGTCTTAGATATGGCTAAGTGATGATATGTTATGAGCTTCGGGGGTAATTCTATTCTTAAAGTCCGAGCATGTTTACGATACTTATTTTCTTCTTGATGATGGCATCCTTATATGGTTTATATGTTTTGTATGATTGTGTTATATCCCGCATTTTTGTATATTGAGACAATCCGGATTAACTATGATAAGTTAGGGACAAAACCATTCCGGGATACGAAGTCGAGACTTTTGACCTTCGATTTTGTTTTGAGATATAATTTGTTCATGAATTTGTTGGCATGGAATATTTAGGAAAATTTGGGACCAAAATTGGAATAATGGAAAGTTGGAAATCATGCAAAAATTTGGCCCTTGGCCGTGTGGTTATTGGAAATGGCCCACACAATTTGTGTTCAATTTTTATTGCTCCAACACATGGTGTGGGCCAAAGACACTTGTGCCATATACATATAAGCACAAAAGATGATCAACTAGTCATCCTTATTCATTCCAATACCTAGAAAAAAAAAATAGAAGTTGAAGAACACAAAGGGAGGCTCTCGGCCAACCCTTGGAAATTTCAAGTCCAATTTTAGCCATCCAAATATTATTTATTTGATG